>NW_027217413.1:0-7500 GCF_042767895.1 Penaeus vannamei | reverse complement strand
CCCTCCCCTCCACAGGGCGGGGGGCGTGGCCAGGGCCTGGAGAGGGGAGGGGGCCGTGGCCATGGAAGCCCCACGAGGGGAGGGAGGGAGGGAGGGAGGGAGGGAGGGAGGGAGGGAGGGAGGGAGGAGGGAGGGAGGGAGGGAGGGAGGGCGGGAGGGAGGGAGGGAGGGAGGGAGGGAGGGGGCCCAAAGCCCGCGCAGCGCCCCAAGACCCCCCAAAGAGCCCCAAAGAAGACCCAAAGACCCATTCCCTTCCCCCCAGAGAGAAAGAGAGGAAAGGAGAGGCAAGGGCTCCAATCCAGAATCCAGAGGGATGAGATCGGCTCTAAAGGGAAAGGGATGCGATCGGCTCTAAAGGGCTCCCTCTTCCTCTGGGCCCCCCTCCCTCCCCTCCACAGGGCGGGGGGCGTGGCCAGGGCCTGGAGAGGGGAGGGGGCCGTGGCCATGGAAGCCCCACGAGGGGAGGGAGGGAGGGAGGGAGGGAGGGAGGGAGGGAGGGAGGGAGGGAGGGAGGGAGGGAGGGAGGGAGGGAGGGAGGGAGGGAGGGAGGGGGCCGTGGCGCTGGAAGCCCCCCGAGGGGAGGGAGGGGGCCCAAAGCCCGCGCAGCGCCCCAAGACCCCCCAAAGAGCCCCAAAGAAGACCCAAAGACCCATTCCCTTCCCCCCAGAGAGAAAGAGAGGAAAGGAGAGGCAAGGGCTCCAATCCAGAATCCAGAGGGATGAGATCGGCTCTAAAGGGAAAGGGATGCGATCGGCTCTAAAGGGCTCCCTCTTCCTCTGGGCCCCCCTCCCTCCCCTCCACAGGGCGGGGGGCGTGGCCAGGGCCTGGAGAGGGGAGGGGGCCGTGGCCATGGAAGCCCCACGAGGGGAGGGAGGGAGGGAGGGAGGGAGGGAGGGAGGGAGGGAGGGAGGGAGGGAGGGAGGGAGGGAGGGAGGGAGGGAGGGAGGGAGGGAGGGAGGGAGGGGGCCCAAAGCCCGCGCAGCGCCCCAAGACCCCCCAAAGAGCCCCAAAGAAGACCCAAAGACCCATTCCCTTCCCCCCAGAGAGAAAGAGAGGAAAGGAGAGGCAAGGGCTCCAATCCAGAATCCAGAGGGATGAGATCGGCTCTAAAGGGAAAGGGATGCGATCGGCTCTAAAGGGCTCCCTCTTCCTCTGGGCCCCCCTCCCTCCCCTCCACAGGGCGGGGGGCGTGGCCAGGGCCTGGAGAGGGGAGGGGGCCGTGGCCATGGAAGCCCCACGAGGGGAGGGAGGGAGGGAGGGAGGGAGGGAGGGAGGGAGGGAGGGAGGGAGGGAGGGAGGGAGGGAGGGAGGGAGGGAGGGAGGGAGGGGGCCCAAAGCCCGCGCAGCGCCCCAAGACCCCCCAAAGAGCCCCAAAGAAGACCCAAAGACCCATTCCCTTCCCCCCAGAGAGAAAGAGAGGAAAGGAGAGGCAAGGGCTCCAATCCAGAATCCAGAGGGATGAGATCGGCTCTAAAGGGAAAGGGATGCGATCGGCTCTAAAGGGCTCCCTCTTCCTCTGGGCCCCCCTCCCTCCCCTCCACAGGGCGGGGGGCGTGGCCAGGGCCTGGAGAGGGGAGGGGGCCGTGGCCATGGAAGCCCCACGAGGGGAGGGAGGGAGGGAGGGAGGGAGGGAGGGAGGGAGGGAGGGAGGGAGGGAGGGAGGGAGGGAGGGAGGGAGGGAGGGAGGGAGGGAGGGGGCCCAAAGCCCGCGCAGCGCCCCAAGACCCCCCAAAGAGCCCCAAAGAAGACCCAAAGACCCATTCCCTTCCCCCCAGAGAGAAAGAGAGGAAAGGAGAGGCAAGGGCTCCAATCCAGAATCCAGAGGGATGAGATCGGCTCTAAAGGGAAAGGGATGCGATCGGCTCTAAAGGGCTCCCTCTTCCTCTGGGCCCCCCTCCCTCCCCTCCACAGGGCGGGGGGCGTGGCCAGGGCCTGGAGAGGGGAGGGGGCCGTGGCCATGGAAGCCCCACGAGGGGAGGGAGGGAGGGAGGGAGGGAGGGAGGGAGGGAGGGAGGGAGGGAGGGAGGGAGGGAGGGAGGGAGGGAGGGAGGGAGGGAGGGGGCCGTGGCCATGGAAGCCCCACGAGGGGAGGGAGGGAGGGAGGGAGGGAGGGAGGGAGGGAGGGAGGGAGGGAGGGAGGGAGGGAGGGAGGGAGGGAGGGAGGGAGGGGGCCCAAAGCCCGCGCAGCGCCCCAAGACCCCCCAAAGAGCCCCAAAGAAGACCCAAAGACCCATTCCCTTCCCCCCAGAGAGAAAGAGAGGAAAGGAGAGGCAAGGGCTCCAATCCAGAATCCAGAGGGATGAGATCGGCTCTAAAGGGAAAGGGATGCGATCGGCTCTAAAGGGCTCCCTCTTCCTCTGGGCCCCCCTCCCTCCCCTCCACAGGGCGGGGGGCGTGGCCAGGGCCTGGAGAGGGGAGGGGGCCGTGGCCATGGAAGCCCCACGAGGGGAGGGAGGGAGGGAGGGAGGGAGGGAGGGAGGGGGCCGTGGCGCTGGAAGCCCCCCGAGGGGAGGGAGGGGGCCCAAAGCCCGCGCAGCGCCCCAAGACCCCCCAAAGAGCCCCAAAGAAGACCCAAAGACCCATTCCCTTCCCCCCAGAGAGAAAGAGAGGAAAGGAGAGGCAAGGGCTCCAATCCAGAATCCAGAGGGATGAGATCGGCTCTAAAGGGAAAGGGATGCGATCGGCTCTAAAGGGCTCCCTCTTCCTCTGGGCCCCCCTCCCTCCCCTCCACAGGGCGGGGGGCGTGGCCAGGGCCTGGAGAGGGGAGGGGGCCGTGGCCATGGAAGCCCCACGAGGGGAGGGAGGGAGGGAGGGAGGGAGGGAGGGAGGGAGGGAGGGAGGGAGGGAGGGAGGGAGGGAGGGGGCCGTGGCGCTGGAAGCCCCCCGAGGGGAGGGAGGGGGCCCAAAGCCCGCGCAGCGCCCCAAGACCCCCCAAAGAGCCCCAAAGAAGACCCAAAGACCCATTCCCTTCCCCCCAGAGAGAAAGAGAGGAAAGGAGAGGCAAGGGCTCCAATCCAGAATCCAGAGGGATGAGATCGGCTCTAAAGGGAAAGGGATGCGATCGGCTCTAAAGGGCTCCCTCTTCCTCTGGGCCCCCCTCCCTCCCCTCCACAGGGCGGGGGGCGTGGCCAGGGCCTGGAGAGGGGAGGGGGCCGTGGCCATGGAAGCCCCACGAGGGGAGGGAGGGAGGGAGGGAGGGAGGGAGGGAGGGAGGGAGGGAGGGAGGGAGGGAGGGAGGGAGGGGGCCGTGGCGCTGGAAGCCCCCCGAGGGGAGGGAGGGGGCCCAAAGCCCGCGCAGCGCCCCAAGACCCCCAAAGAGCCCCAAAGAAGACCCAAAGACCCATTCCCTTCCCCCCAGAGAGAAAGAGAGGAAAGGAGAGGCAAGGGCTCCAATCCAGAATCCAGAGGGATGAGATCGGCTCTAAAGGGAAAGGGATGCGATCGGCTCTAAAGGGCTCCCTCTTCCTCTGGGCCCCCCTCCCTCCCCTCCACAGGGCGGGGGGCGTGGCCAGGGCCTGGAGAGGGGAGGGGGCCGTGGCCATGGAAGCCCCACGAGGGGAGGGAGGGAGGGAGGGAGGGAGGGAGGGAGGGAGGGGGCCCAAAGCCCGCGCAGCGCCCCAAGACCCCCCAAAGAGCCCCAAAGAAGACCCAAAGACCCATTCCCTTCCCCCCAGAGAGAAAGAGAGGAAAGGAGAGGCAAGGGCTCCAATCCAGAATCCAGAGGGATGAGATCGGCTCTAAAGGGAAAGGGATGCGATCGGCTCTAAAGGGCTCCCTCTTCCTCTGGGCCCCCCTCCCTCCCCTCCACAGGGCGGGGGGCGTGGCCAGGGCCTGGAGAGGGGAGGGGGCCGTGGCCATGGAAGCCCCACGAGGGGAGGGAGGGAGGGAGGGAGGGAGGGAGGGAGGGGGGGAGGGAGGGGGAAGGGAGGGAGGGAGGGAGGGAGGGAGAGAGGGAGGGGGGGAGGGAGGGAGGGAAGGAGGGAGGGGGGGAGGGAGGGAGGGAGGGAGGGAGGGAGGGAGGGGGAGGGAGGGAGGGAGGGAGGGAGGGAGGGAGGGAGGGGGCCCAAAGCCCGCGCAGCGCCCCAAGACCCCCCAAAGAGCCCCAAAGAAGACCCAAAGACCCATTCCCTTCCCCCCAGAGAGAAAGAGAGGAAAGGAGAGGCAAGGGCTCCAATCCAGAATCCAGAGGGATGAGATCGGCTCTAAAGGGAAAGGGATGCGATCGGCTCTAAAGGGCTCCCTCTTCCTCTGGGCCCCCCTCCCTCCCCTCCACAGGGCGGGGGGCGTGGCCAGGGCCTGGAGAGGGGAGGGGGCCGTGGCCATGGAAGCCCCACGAGGGGAGGGAGGGAGGGAGGGAGGGAGGGAGGGAGGGAGGGAGGGAGGGAGGGAGGGAGGGAGGGAGGGAGGGAGGGAGGGAGGGAGGGAGGGGGCCCAAAGCCCGCGCAGCGCCCCAAGACCCCCCAAAGAGCCCCAAAGAAGACCCAAAGACCCATTCCCTTCCCCCCAGAGAGAAAGAGAGGAAAGGAGAGGCAAGGGCTCCAATCCAGAATCCAGAGGGATGAGATCGGCTCTAAAGGGAAAGGGATGCGATCGGCTCTAAAGGGCTCCCTCTTCCTCTGGGCCCCCCTCCCTCCCCTCCACAGGGCGGGGGGCGTGGCCAGGGCCTGGAGAGGGGAGGGGGCCGTGGCCATGGAAGCCCCACGAGGGGAGGGAGGGAGGGAGGGAGGGAGGGAGGGAGGGAGGGAGGGAGGGAGGGAGGGAGGGAGGGAGGGAGGGAGGGAGGGAGGGAGGGGGCCGTGGCGCTGGAAGCCCCCCGAGGGGAGGGAGGGGGCCCAAAGCCCGCGCAGCGCCCAAGACCCCCCAAAGAGCCCCAAAGAAGACCCAAAGACCCATTCCCTTCCCCCCAGAGAGAAAGAGAGGAAAGGAGAGGCAAGGGCTCCAATCCAGAATCCAGAGGGATGAGATCGGCTCTAAAGGGAAAGGGATGCGATCGGCTCTAAAGGGCTCCCTCTTCCTCTGGGCCCCCCTCCCTCCCCTCCACAGGGCGGGGGGCGTGGCCAGGGCCTGGAGAGGGGAGGGGGCCGTGGCCATGGAAGCCCCACGAGGGGAGGGAGGGAGGGAGGGAGGGAGGGAGGGAGGGAGGGAGGGAGGGAGGGAGGGAGGGAGGGAGGGAGGGGGCCGTGGCGCTGGAAGCCCCCCGAGGGGAGGGAGGGGGCCCAAAGCCCGCGCAGCGCCCCAAGACCCCCCAAAGAGCCCCAAAGAAGACCCAAAGACCCATTCCCTTCCCCCCAGAGAGAAAGAGAGGAAAGGAGAGGCAAGGGCTCCAATCCAGAATCCAGAGGGATGAGATCGGCTCTAAAGGGAAAGGGATGCGATCGGCTCTAAAGGGCTCCCTCTTCCTCTGGGCCCCCCTCCCTCCCCTCCACAGGGCGGGGGGCGTGGCCAGGGCCTGGAGAGGGGAGGGGGCCGTGGCCATGGAAGCCCCACGAGGGGAGGGAGGGAGGGAGGGAGGGAGGGAGGGAGGGAGGGAGGGAGGGAGGGAGGGAGGGAGGGAGGGAGGGGGCCGTGGCGCTGGAAGCCCCCCGAGGGGAGGGAGGGGGCCCAAAGCCCGCGCAGCGCCCCAAGACCCCCCAAAGAGCCCCAAAGAAGACCCAAAGACCCATTCCCTTCCCCCCAGAGAGAAAGAGAGGAAAGGAGAGGCAAGGGCTCCAATCCAGAATCCAGAGGGATGAGATCGGCTCTAAAGGGAAAGGGATGCGATCGGCTCTAAAGGGCTCCCTCTTCCTCTGGGCCCCCCTCCCTCCCCTCCACAGGGCGGGGGGCGTGGCCAGGGCCTGGAGAGGGGAGGGGGCCGTGGCCATGGAAGCCCCACGAGGGGAGGGAGGGAGGGAGGGAGGGAGGGAGGGAGGGAGGGAGGGAGGGAGGGAGGGAGGGAGGGAGGGAGGGAGGAGGGAGGGAGGGAGGGAGGGAGGGAGGGAGGGAGGGAGGGGGCCCAAAGCCCGCGCAGCGCCCCAAGACCCCCCAAAGAGCCCCAAAGAAGACCCAAAGACCCATTCCCTTCCCCCCAGAGAGAAAGAGAGGAAAGGAGAGGCAAGGGCTCCAATCCAGAATCCAGAGGGATGAGATCGGCTCTAAAGGGAAAGGGATGCGATCGGCTCTAAAGGGCTCCCTCTTCCTCTGGGCCCCCCTCCCTCCCCTCCACAGGGCGGGGGGCGTGGCCAGGGCCTGGAGAGGGGAGGGGGCCGTGGCCATGGAAGGGAGGGAGGGAGGGAGGAGGGAGGGAGGGAGGGAGGGAGGGAGGGAGGGAGGGAGGGAGGGGGCCGGCGCTGGAAGCCCCGGGGAGGGAGGGGGCCCAAAGCCCGCGCAGCGCCCCAAGACCCCCCAAAGAGCCCCAAAGAAGACCCAAAGACCCATTCCCTTCCCCCAAGAGAAAGAGAGGAAAGGAGAGGCAAGGGCTCCAATCCAGAATCCAGAGGGATGAGATCGGCTCTAAAGGGAAAGGGATGCGATCGGCTCTAAAGGGCTCCCTCTTCCTCTGGGCCCCCCTCCCTCCCCTCCACAGGGCGGGGGCGTGGCCAGGGCCTGGAGAGGGGAGGGGGCCGTGGCCATGGAAGCCCCACGAGGGGAGGGAGGGAGGGAGGGAGGGAGGGAGGGAGGGAGGGAGGGAGGGAGGGAGGGAGGGAGGGAGGGGGGAGGGGGCCGTGGCGCTGGAAGGCCCCCCCGAGGGGGAAGGGAGGGAGGGAGGGAGGGAGGGAGGGAGGGAGGGGGCCGTGGCCATGGAAGCCCCACGAGGGGAGGGAGGGAGGGAGGGGGCCGTGGCCATGGAAGCCCCACGAGGGGAGGGAGGGAGGGAGGGAGGGAGGGAGGGAGGGAGGGAGGGAGGGAGGGGGCCGTGGCCATGGAAACCCCACGAGGGGAGGGAGGGAGGGAGGGAGGGAGGGAGGGAGAGAGGGAGGGAGGGAGGGAGGGAGGGAGGGAGGGGGCCGTGGCCATGGAAGCCCCACGAGGGGAGGGAGGGAGGGAGGGAGGGAGGGAGGGAGGGAGGGAGGGGGCCGTGGCCATTGAAGCCCCACGAGGGGAGGGAGGGAGGGAGGGAGGGAGGGAGGGAGGGGGCCCCGTGGCCATGGAAGCCCCACGAGGGGAGGGGAGGGAAAGGGAAAAAAGGGGAGGGGGGGAAAAGGGAAAAGGGGAGGAAAAGGGCCCCCCCCGTGGCCCCCCCCATGGAAGCCCCACGAGGGGAGGGAGGGAGGGAGGGAGGGAGGGAGGGAGGGAGGAAGGGAGGGGGCCGTGGCCATGGAAGCCCCACGAGGGGAGGGAGGGAGGGAGGGAGGGAGGGAGGGAGGGAGGGAGGGGCCGTGGCCATGGAAGCCCCACGAGGGAGGAGGGAGGGAGGGAGGGGAGGGAGGGAGGGAGGGAGGGAGGGAGAGGGGGGGCCCGTGGCCATGGAAGCCCCCCACGAGGGGAGGGAGGGAGGGAGGGAGGGAAAAGGGAGGGAAAGGG
>NW_027217412.1:7500-12491 GCF_042767895.1 Penaeus vannamei | reverse complement strand
TACGTTTGCTAGTTTGACATTTCTGATTTTCATCCCTATTCTGATTCGATCGTGCCTATGAACGAAAGGACCGCTTAAACGATAGGCCGATAGGACGAAGTCCCCGACTCCCGCCAACAGTGTTGGGGGATCCCGTGGGGAATGGGGTGTTGGGGGGGGGGGGTTATTTCGTTCATACCATGCATTAAAAAAAAAAGTGGGAAATTGGAAATCCGAGCCAAGGATAGTTTTGCAGATAAAGTGAAAAATGTAGGAACCCGAGAGAAGATTCGGCCGCGGATGATTCGACACGGTGTTGCGCGAACGAGCGAGCGAGTGGACTGCAGCTTAAACGCACGAACTGCCAGTAGGTTCGCCTTAAACCCCAAAAACCCCTCCCATTGATATTTAACATCGGGGGCTTCTCCCCCGACCCCCTCATAAGGGACTTCAACTCTGGCTTCACTTTCTTATCCGGTGACGCTTCAAAGCGCAGCAACAGTCCTTGAATCTTTGACATAAAACTGTGCGGGTTTCTTTGGAATTGGTCGTGTCCTTCACATCAGCAAAACTGGCAAATTAGGAATCCATGATCGACCCTTAATGAACAATTAACAACGGCGGACGGACTTGCCATAGATCTAAAATTACTAAAATTTGATAAGAATTACAGAGACTTCAACGGACAAGCTCCTCCGCGCCCCACGTTCCCTCAAGACGCAGAGGCTTGTTCGTGGCCCCGATCTGACGAAGGAGTCCATAGTGCAGGGAACCACCACCGCGCCAGGTGAGCTTTGAATGTGTGTTTATACTCTTCTTGTATGTTTTTATAAGATGAATATTCATATTTAAGTTCCTGAAGGACATACAGGTGAATACTTTTTTGTAAGAGTAAAAGTACTTCATTATAACAATGTAAAAAAAACAGAATATAAATTCATTACCAGGAAAAGTGAATTAGAAAGTGCATCATTAATATATAAGAAATGAAAGGAAATCCTAAAGAGGAATCGGAAACAAAAAAATAAAACAACCAGCTGCCAGACCCTCCTCAACCATGCTACAAGCTCGTTTTAACCTCGCATGATAATCAGGAATCCCAGGACACACCCACCCACCCACACACACACACCTACACACCCCACCATACACACCACGCACCGCCCCACACACACACACACACCCACACACCCCCCCCCTATATGCACATAATATATTGTGTGTGTGTGTGTGTGGTGTGGTGTGTATTTAATACATCCACATACATGCAAAATCATATCCTCTCTGGCACGAATGACGTCACCAAAACCTAAAGAACACCAGCTTCGTTCCTTTCCAAGAAAATGCCCTCCTAAATCTTCCACATGCTACAAGCTCGTTTCACCCCAATAATAATCAGAGAATCCCAGTTTCCACACACACACACACCCACACCCACACACACACACACACACACACACACACACACACACACACACACACACACATATATATATATGCATGGTACACACACACACACACGCCTGCACACCAACATCCTCTTCTGCCATTGGTCCTTTCTCGTTTATCCGCCACTCCTCTCCAAAATAGTCTGCAACCATTTTTCGTCGTTCAGTAGTCCCATTGCCTAACAGCCTCTTTATACGTACTATGACTTTCTCTTGTTGTTTTCAGGTCTTGAAAGGGCGGGGGGGACCCCCTCTGCCCAATAAAGCGATGACTCTTCACGTCGAATCGGCTTTGGGGAGATCAGCCTTCAACATCACCCGTCCCTTGCTATGGTGGCTTTAATCCATGTTCCGTTCTTACTCTTATTTGTAAAATGGCACCGCCACACCCACCCACGTACGCACGCACACCACCACGCACACCACACACACGCACGCACCGCACCCCCACACCCACACACACACACACACCCACGAACACCCACGCACACACACACCACACGATACACCACCCACACACACCCACGATACACCACACCAACACACCACACGATACACACACCCACCACACCACGATAACCACACGCACACACACACCCACGCACCCACCACACAACCACCACACCACAACACACCACACAACACCACACACACACACACCACCACCACCCACACACACACCCACCACACACACACCACCCACCACCTACACCACACCACACACACACCCCCCACCACAAACACACCCACACACACCACACCACACACTACAACCACCACCACCCCACACACACACATACACACCATACCACACACACTACAACCATACCCACACACCACCACCCCACACACACCAACCCACACTACACACACCCACTACACACCACCCACACTACAACACACTACACACCATAACCCAAAACTACCACCATACCACCTACACACCATACCACACACACACACACCTCCACACACTACACACCACCCCAACACATACACACCATACAACCATACCCACACACTACAACACACACTACACACCATACCACACACACACATACACCACACACCACCATCCCACACCCAAAACACACACACACCCAAACCCCCAAAATAAAAACCCCCCACACGATACACCACACACACACACACACACGATACACAACACCACAAACAAACCCCCCCACACACACGATAAAAAAAAAAACACCACACACACACACGATACACCCCACACACACACACACACGATACACCCACACACACACACACGATAACCACACACACACACACACGTAAAAACAACCACAACACACACACACACACACACACACGATACACCACACACACACACACCCCAAAACACACACACACAGATACACCAAACAAACAAACAAAAACACACACACACACATTCACACACACACACACACACACACAACACACACACACACACACACACACACCCATGTAAGGTAACAAAGGTCTGCTCTTTCTCCGGGACAATTTAGGCCAGTGTCCCTCGGAATCTGTTCACCTTCCTTTTCCTTTTCCCACATGCAGTACCACCTACCCCCCGTCGTCATCGGACATTAGTGGTGCAAAAGCGATGAGCAAGTCCAGGTCCCCTCGATACTGGAAAAGTTCATTTAATGCCATGAAATTAACATAAATTCTCATGTATATTTGCACATTTCAGAATATCAATAGTTCATATCCAGCAATTTTACGCTGAACTTTGTCATCACAAAGCTGGAAATCATGAACGATCGCTGCTTGTTTGTTTGTTTATTTTCGTCTTAGACCCTAGCCAAGTTTACCCTTCTTCCCAGTCACTAAGGTATAAAATAAATCATTGGTGATTTCCCTGTAAAATACTAATGATGGCCGGACCTTACGTGAGCAGCGGGGTCCGAACAGGAAGGAGGCAGACCAACTGGAATGGTACTACCCCAAAAGTACCAGGGTATCGCGCCCCTCCGGGGTATCGTGTACTCCTGGACATCGTGGTGGTGCTTTTACGGTTTTGACGTCACTAATGACGAAAAACACTAGCGTGACGTCACTGAACGCCATACAAATACTTGGATGTATCATTAAAGTTCGTCGTCGTGACACTATCCTCCTGGTGGTGTGTCCTCACTATTTTACGGGATATCAGGGTTAACATTGCATGTACGTATAAGCCCACGTACGTTTGCTTACAATAAACGGCGGTACCCCGCATTCCCACCACGAAGGGATAAATACACATAAAAATAAATATACAATGAAAATAAAACTCAATGCTGATAGTAGTTCTCGGTCCCATTTTCCAATGGGTTCATTGAATAGATGTGATGGTTGTCATACCAAAAGGGGGGGGTACCGTGGTAGACAAATGGGGATAGTCCCACTACAAACAAACCCCACACACACACACACCACACACACACACCACACACACACCACACACACACACACACAACACACACACACACACACACACACACACACACACCACACACAACACACCACACACACACACCACACACACACACCACACACACACACACACACACACACAACACACACACACACACACACCACAAACAACACACCCCACACAAAAAAACAACACAACACACACACACACACACACACACACACAAAACACAACACACTCAAACAAACACACAAAAACAAAAAACAAAACAAAAAACACACAAAAAAAAAAAAAAACACACAAAACACACACCAACACACACAAACAAAAACAAAAAAAAACAACCACACACACACACAACACAAAAAAAAACACAAAAAACACAAAAAACCAAAAAAAAAAAAAAAAAAAAAAAAAAAACAAAAAAAAAAAACACACAAAAAAAAAAAAAACAAAACACAAAAACACACACACACACACACACAAAAAACACACACACAAAAAAAATAAAAAATAATAAAAAAAAAAAAACAAATAATATTATTTATATTTAATATAATATATTTAATTTTTATATATATAAATAATATTAAATTATATTTTTTTTTTTTTAAAAATAAATTATTTTGTTTTTAAAATATTATTTATATATTGGATATTATAATATTATAAATAATTATTATTAATATTGTTATTATTATTTATTAAAATTATATATATATTATATTAATATATTATATATATATATTAATTATATTGTTTAGTTTTGTTATTATATTTGTTGTGTGTTTTATTATTATTTTGTGGTTGTGTATTATATTTTGTGTGTGTTGGGGTTTTGTATATTGTTTTGTGTGGTTGTGTATTATATGTGTGTGTTGTGGTGTATTATATTTTTGTGTGTGTGTGTATGTATTTATGTGTGTGTGTGTTTGTGTATATAATTTTATGTGTGGTGTTATGTATATTGTTGTGTGTGTAATTTGTTATGTATATGTGTGTTTTTTTGTATTTTTTTATGTGTGTATATTATGTGTGTGTGTGGTTGTGTGTGTATTATAATTTTTTGTTTTTGTTTTTTATATTTTTGTGTTATATATTTTTTTTTGTGTGTGGGGTTTGTATAATATTGTGTTGTG
>NW_027217411.1:7500-12490 GCF_042767895.1 Penaeus vannamei | reverse complement strand
GCAATTTTGAATAATATTCCAAACACTCTCACTTGTAAAACATTTGATCAGTAATTTCGCTTTTGTAATCAGGTAAAACGTGGGTTCTGTCAGACTACTGCGGGCTGCTGGACTCCATGCCAGCTATCGGCGATGCGAAGGATTCTGACTGGCTCAGTCTTGGTTCCAGCGCCTCCGACCCAGCTGTGTGAATGCCATCCTCAGCATCCACTACTTCAGCTCTCTCCTCCTGGTCGCCCGTGTCTGCCCCTCCTTCCTCTTCTTCCTCGCCAGCAGGATTGCCATTCTCGCCGTCTGCCTCGTCTTCTTCCTTGGCCTGATTCTCTTCAGTGTCTAACATGTCGTAGGTTTCGTCCGTCGCTAGCTTGTTCCCTTCCGCAGCGGCGTCGGCGGGAGCTTCACTGTCCCCTTTGGGAACTTCTTCCGCTTTCTCTTCCTGGTCTCCTTGCTTTTCTTCCTTTTGCTCCTCCTGCTTCGTTTCTTCTTCGTTTCCCTGCTTCTCTTGGGTCTGTTCCTTTTGATCTTCCTTCTTGTCCTCTGGTTCTTCGACTTTCTCCGTTTTCGCTTGAAGCTTCTGCAGAGCGTCTACGATGTTCTTCAAGTTTGTGTTTTCAGCTTCCAGTTCTTCGTTCTTTTTCAGAATTTCGGAGAGCGCATCGCTGTCTTTCTGCAGCTCTCTGTTTCTGGTTTCAGTTTCCTGCAGCTTCTGTAGATTCTCAGCCTGCGAGGTCTTGAGTTGACTGATCTCTTCGGAGAGTTTGTGCAGCTCTTCCTCCACGTTCAGGACCTCATTCTTCATGTCGGTGATTCTGGCGCGTAGGTCCTCATTTTCGTCCTTCAGCTGTCCCGCCTCATTCGTATTCTGCAGCACTTCGTCTTTCAGGGACATGACTAAATTGTTTGTGTCCTGGAGGTATGTCACACGAGAAGAGGTGATAAGAAACATAAATAGGTTTAGTATCTGTAACTCTCTGTCGTTATATCCCTAAATATATATTTACAATCTATATAACAGCGCAGTATACTGTAACTATTATATTTTTTCTTCTAACTTCTCATGTGGGGACTGTTTTAACCATAATGCTAATATCAAAATATATCCATTTCAGTCTATAAAAAAATGGAAGTTCGGACATTTCTTGAAGGAAGTAACTATAAATGAACGAAAAGCTTAAAAGGCTTATGTTCAATAAGAGTAACCCAGTGAGTTGTAAAATACCGATTAGCAATTAAGAAATGAAAGAGTATCAGGTAGGAGAGGTGAAGCGCGGCATTGTGGGTAGTTCGAACCAATATTGTGAAAGAATTAAGTGAAAATGCCTTTGATAGTTCAACAGAATATCATGTAACGAAGTTGAAAGCAATATACTGAGAAAAGATTCACAAAATTATTTTAAATTATTCTTACCGTTAAGGTTGCGAAAGTTTTACTAACTTCAGCCTCAGATTCCTGAAAGGATTAAAAAATATACATGTTTCTTTCTGAACTGATTATGTATATATGCATTCTGTTAACTATGGAAATAAAACCTCATTCTAGCAAATCATATATTTAGCTACAAATTAAGTATTCAATATATCCAAAAAGTAGTAAACTATACCTTGAGTTTGGCTTCCGTTTCGGAGAGTTTCTTATAACTGCTGGTGAGTTCACTTCTAAGAGTCTGGTACCGCTCCACTTCTTTGTTCAGCTCGTTCTGCCTGTGGACCGTTGCATGCAGAGATCATGAGTCAATAGAGCCATGGGGAATTTGGATGACAAATTAACGAAGCAAATTCACGTAATTGTCGCTTGTCTGGATTAAAAAAAAAAATAAATAAATAAAAAAAAAAAAAAAAAAAAAAAAAAAAAAAAAATATATATATATATATATATATATATATATATATATATATATATGTATATTTACATATATACATATACAGATACGCACACACAAACACACAGTAGCGCACGCACAGGCGCACAGGCATACGCACACGTCAGCAATATGGAAACATCACATCACTATCCTCAGTTTATGTCAGTGACTCTCAGAACTTACAGATCCTTCTTAGTGATGTCATGCTGAATGGAGTTCTGCGAGAGCTCCCCCTGCAGGTTGCTGTTCTTCACCATCAGGACGACCACTATCAGTGCCAGTGCCACCACACTCATGTGTCCCATGTTCGGCATTCTGTCTGTGGAAGCACCAAAGGTCAGTCATTTTTGACATGGTATTCTATTTTATTGTAATAACTAAATCACAAAATACAGCCATTTTCGGGTATAGTTACGGGGGTTTTGGTAATGGTTATTTGTGCTCGTGATATTTATTTCATATATAAGTTTGTGGGAAAAAGCTAGGGCACTTAGCGGTATTTTTTTCGTCTCCATAAATTATCATACTTGAAGATCATTTAATTAGACATTTCATAAAGAATAACTATGATTATTCAGCTATGTCATAAAGTAAACATTTTACATAAAGGTGAAATGGATCATTGTGAAAATGTCTGATAAAACTTTTTTTTTATATAATAGCTGTGCTTCACGGAACAAAATATTCTCATAATTTTTATTGTCCACTAATTTCTGTACCATTTCTTGCGCTGCTTTCAGTGTTAGACTAAAAGTTTTTGATGGTACAAAAGTACAGGGTACAAAAGTCATCCTTATATGATGCCAACAGTATCATATTAGTTTACGATACGATAAAGAAATCTGTGTTAAATGTAATGCTGACGATAACGTTTTCTTAAAGCCATAAAAGCCTGCTGCTGATGGTGCCAGACAGTTTTTCAACCATCATCATTGGAGGAGGGAACAAATACCCTTTCTGAGTATATCAAGAATATAATTCAATATAATTAAGAATACGAAAAGTACGTAAATAGCCTAAAGAACCAGAGCTGTATGCTAAACTTGACGATATATCTTCAAGAAGGGTAATATGAAGGAATTCGTGCTTGGCCATTCTCAAGATAGCTCTGACACTCGCGTAAGGCATTCGGAAACTATAAGACATGCCTAAGAAACAAGATAATATTACTGACACGCTCTTATACGCATACACGTTATGTGAACACGAGATTTCTAAAACGTCTTTACGGAGATAAATGAAAGAAACTAAAATTCCAACTGAGTATTCTTTTAATTCTAAGGCGTTTCCTCAACAAAATTACTTTACGATTCTTCGCTCTTCCACAAAAAGAGAATATTATATCATAAGACGGAAATCGGAGAGATATGAAACAAGTATCAAAGAAATATCAATAGGTAGTTAATCCCACCCTGCTACCTGAAGACTGTCATAACATCGACCCTATGACGGATATAATTAATCCACTTGAACGGTGGATTAATTCGGTGGTGTAATCACTTCAGAAAGAAACCTTTGGTACAGTATATGTCTAGGTTGAGTAATGCCATATATGAACAGCAGCGGTACAGGAATGGAATTCTACGGAAATTCGTCTGCTAAACGGAAACAAAAGACGACCGACGGATGGTGACGTCACCGGATTTTTTTCTGATGGCAGTATTTTTGTTATTTTTTCTTTATCACTGCAGATGGTTTGATGCAAATGGAAGCATTTAAAGCAGTATTGAGATATTTCCCCATGTTAAAGCGACTTTACATCTTCATTCATGCAACACATTCACTATGAATAGTCGTATACATTTTAGTTGAATCGAGAGTTAAGGTTAACGATAGGGCCGCACCGACTAAGAGAAATTTGATCATAGCTTTGTAGGCGATGGAAAACTACAATGATTGCTATTACAATTGATTTGCAGAAGTGAACCTATTCAAGTTAAACGACGAAAAAGTCCCCACGCGCCTCCAGCGACGAAGTCCAGCCCTCCTCGCATAGCAGCGAACAACATCGGTGTGCGGGAACCCAAGTTACCCAACAGAGTATGTAGCTCGTGACGTCACGGCAAAGTGCCCTGTAGTATAGTGTATTTCTAGATTCTAATTGATATGAAATTTTAACGAAAACGCATTTATCAAATATACTTTCCTTAAATACACGATGTGATTAAATTTACCATATACGTAAAATTTCATTAGAAATACACGGCACATCCATACTTGCACATCGCTGCCCTCTCCCGGCAAATTTGACAGTTCTGTTGTCACAGTTCTCGTTGTTTGTTTACAGAGCTACTTGTGTTTCCGTTTTTTCCACCTTTGCGGTGAAATCGATCTCTCATTGAAATCGTTATAATATCGCAGACAACACTAAACTAAGTGACATACATTGAACTAAGTGAAATTCATTAATCGTATTTTAGTTATGGAATTTCATCAGCGGTTCTTCACTTCCCAACCACCGCCCCGGCCTCAACTTCAAGGTAAAACTCATTTTGTATTTCTAAATGTAGTCAGTGGCGATCTAGAGGTACCGGTAGGAAAGTTAGATAAAGGGAAGACTTTTGGTTCATACGGCGATTCTTCTGGTAGTTTGTGCGTATAAGATGGGGTTCACTGGCTCGTTCGTTCGCGCGCAACACCGTGTCGAATCATCCGTGTCCGAATCTTGTCTCGGGTTTTCACATTTTCTACTTTCTTTATCATATGAAATACTATTCTTGGAATTGGACTTGGACTATCGTAAACATTTACCAAATCGAGTTTACAGGTTCGCTGTTGCAATTTCGTAAGTTATACATCTAATACATTTTCTCTAAAAAAGGTGCGGGTGTATTTCATGTTGTTACAAGTTGTTAAATCATTATCTTAACAGTGCAATGAACAAAAAGTAATGCAGGAAATCTAATAATCATCACTATCTGACCCTACGTACATTTTCTGTAATAAACTATTCATCCGTTTATGATAGTGTTTGGTTAGATTTCATTATTTATATCGTTTTCTGTAGCATCTAATGTTTAGAGAACGGCAGAAATGCTGATACGGAACACCGGCCAGCCCTGTCACTGTCAAATTTCTTATCGAACATGTTTCGAATTCCATTTCGAACATATGCTTGATACCACACT
>NW_027217408.1:7500-10000 GCF_042767895.1 Penaeus vannamei | reverse complement strand
AGATGGAATAAGAGAGGGAGAGGGAGAGAGAGGGAGATGGAGGAAAAGGGGAAAGGGGGAAGGGGGAAAGGGAGGGGGAAGGGGGAAAAAGAGGGAGGAAAAAAAGGAAGGGGGGGGAGAAAGGGAGGGAAGGGGGAAAAAAGGGGAGGGAGAGGGGAAGGGAGGGAGAAGGGGGGGAAGAGGGAAGAAAGGGGGAGGGGGGAGGAAAAAAGGAAAAAGGGGTAGGAAAAAAAGAGAGGAGGGGGGAAAAAAAAGGGAGAGGGAGAAGGGGGAGGAGAGGGAGGGAGGAGAAAAAGGGAAGATTTGAAATTAAAAAAAGAAAAAAAATAAAAATAAAAAGTGAGGGAGGGGGGAGAGAGAGAAAGAGGAGAGAGGAAAGAGAGGGAGAAAGAGAAAAAAGAGAATGGGGAGAGAGTGAGAAGAGAAAAGAGAGAGAATGAGAGAGAGAGAAAGGGGAGGAAAAGAGAGAGAGAAAGAGAGAGAAAGAAAGAAAAAAGAGAGAAAAAGAAAAAGAAAAAGAGAGATAGAGAGAGAAAAAAAAGAAAGAGAAAGAGAGAAAAAAAGAAAGAAAAAAAGGAGAGAGAGAGAGAGAGAGAGAGAGAGAGAGAGAGAGAGAGAGAGAGAGAGAAAGAGAGAAAGAGAGAATGAAAGAGAAAGCGAGAGAGAGAGTGACAGATACAGACACACAGACACAGACAGACAGACAAACAGACAGACGTCAATGAACAAAGCAAGCAAGACGGAGCTCAAAAGCACGTTCAAGCCAGGATATTAATAATTGATGTTCCTCTCTAAAGTCTCGAAAGCGCGCATGTAAACAAAGCGATATTCCCCGCTTTCTGACGCTGCCTCTGACCCCGCTTGGCTGCCCTTGTTTGCACGGCTATACTGGAGCAGAGTTAAGATACTGTGCTTACCTGTCGCACGCACACGCATACGGAGCACACGCATAATCACTTACTCACGCATGTATGTATTAATGAACGCACGCACAAAAGCACGTACGTATACCGAAAATACCCCAAAAAAAACACGCGCACACACCACCACACACACACACACACACACACACGCACACACACACACAAAAACAAACACAAAAAAAAAAAAACCCCCCCCCCTACGGAAAAATCAAAAAAAGGGACAAGAAAAAGGGGAATGAAAAAAGAGGATGATGAATAATAAGAAGAAAAGGGGGGAAGAATTAGAATAATAAAAAGTGAAATAAAGAAAAAAAAATAAAAACGACCAATCATAATAAACGAAGAATAAGCAAAGAAGGAAAAGGGAATGGAAAAGAAGAAGAAGAACAGCAAATTAAACACTTAAGCAAAGGAACAAAGAAGAGGGAAAAAATCAGCAAAAACAAGTTAGATATTTAATGTTACCGCTTAAAAACCATAATTGCGGCAATCGCCACTGAACAAAGGAAATAACAACAAAAACAACAGCAACAACCACAAACAAAACTAAAAAAAAACCCAAAAAAACCCAAAACCCAAAAAAAAACTACAACAAAAAACCCCCAAAAAACCAACCACAAACAACAACTACAAAAGCAACAACAACCAAACAACAAAAACAACAACCACAAAAACAACCACAAACAAACAACAAATCACAATACTAAACAGTGAAACTAACGAGCCAATCAGCGGCCAGCAAACAACCCCCCCCCCCCCCCCCCCCCCCCCCCCCAAAAAAAAAAAAAAAGACGACGGAAGACAAATGACTGTGAGAGACGGAACCGACAGACTTACGTGCATGAAAGTGAATCGATCTTTTCCCGACGTGGGGGGCAGTTAGAGGAGGGGGGGGGAGGAGGGGGGGGGATGGGGGGGGCGAGGGGGGAGGAGGGGATGGGATAGGTGGGGAGGGGTGAGGGGGGTGGGGGGGGGGGGGAGGGAGAAGGGAGGGGGGGGAGAGGGGAAAGGGGGGGAGGAGAAAAAGGGAAAGGGGGGGGTGGGGGGGAAGGGAAGGAGAAGGAGGGGATGGGAGGGAGAGGGGGGGAATGAGAAAGGGGGGATGGAAGGGAAGGGGGGGGGGAAAGGGTAAGGGGGGTGGAAGGGGGTGAGAGGAGGAGGGAAGGGGGGGAAGGGGGGAGAGGGGAAAGGGGGAGAAAAAGGGGGGTGTGAGGGGGGTGGAGGGGGTGATAGGGGAGGAGGAAGGGAATGGGGGGGGGAAAGATAAAGGAGTGGGGGGGGGAGGAAGAGAATGGAGGGGAGGGGGGTGGCGGGGGAGGAGAGGCAAGGAAGAGAGAAAAAAAGAGAGAGGAAATAAAACAAAAAAAGGAAAGGGGAAATAAAGGGGGAAGAAAAAAGGAATGAGGGAACTGAAAAGCGAAAAGAGATAGGGAGAGGGAGAATGGAAAAGGGGAGAAATAAGAGTAGAATGTAGAAGTGGAAAAGGAGGAAGAGGCGTACAGAGGGAAGAGATAGAGAGGATTCAAGGAAGAGGGAGAACAGGAGGGGGGGATGGAGAGGCGGGGGGGCTTTGGGGG
>NW_027217408.1:0-2500 GCF_042767895.1 Penaeus vannamei | reverse complement strand
TAGATAAATAGATAGATAGGGAGGGGGGGGTGGGTAGGGGGTGGAGAGAGAGGGAGAGAGGGAGGGAGGGGGGGGAAGGGGGGGGGGAGGAAAAGAGGGAGGGGGGGGGGGGAGGGAGGGGGAGGGAGGAGGGAGGGAGGGAGGGAGAGAGGAAGAGAGGGGGAGAAGAGGGAAAAGGGGAGAGAGAGAGGGAGAGAGAGAGAGAGAGAAAAAAAAAGAAAAAAAAAAGAAAGAGAAGACAGAACCCGAAAAAGGGAAAAGCGAGCGGGACAAAAACTCTCCATAGCGTTCGAATGGCTGTCTCAATGGGGCCCGGGGGTTTCCCCCCCTATATTGCCTTTGCGAAGACAATGTCAGGCCTCGGGAGACATTTTTATTCACGGGGTTTTGGTCTTTTTCGTGTGCGTTGAGGATGATTTTTTTGGTTTGGTGTACGGGTTTATGGGATTAGTGTGGTACTTTAATGAGTAGATAAATAATGGTTTGGGGGGGGGGGTGGGGAGGGTGGTGCGAGAGAGAGGGGGGAGAGGGGGGGGAGGAGGGAGGGAGGGGAAAAAAGGGGGGGGGAGGGAGGGAGGGAGGGGGAGAGAGAGAGAGAGAGAGAGAGAGAGAGAGAGAGAGAGAGGAGGGAGGGAGAGAGAGAGAGAAAGAAGAGAAGAGAGAGAGAGAGAGAGAAAAGAAAGAAAGAAAAGAAAAAAAAAAAAGAAAAAAGAGACAGACAGAAAGAATGAGAGGAGCGAGCGGGAGACAGAAAAAATCATCCATAGCGTTCAATTTGGGTGTCTCAATGGGCCGCCGATTTTCCCTCGCTATTTGCCTTTGGGAAGACAATGTCAGGCCTCGGAGACGTTTGTATTCCGGGGTGTGGGGGTTTTGGGGTGCTGAGGATGAAAAATTTTTTGGGTTTGGGGGGGGTTTTTTGGGATTGAGTGTGAGTACTTTAATGAGTAGATAAATGATAGATGGGGAGGGAGGGTGGGTAGGGGAGTGAGAGAGGAAAAGGGGGGGGGGGAGGAAAAGGGGGGAGGGGGAAAAGGGAGGGAGGGAGAGAGGAAGAGGGAGGGAAAAGAGGGAGGGGGAAGGAAAGAGGGGGGGAGAAAGGGAAAGAGGGGGGAAAAGAGGAAAAAGAGGGGGGGGAAAGGAAAGAAAGGGGGGGAAGAGGAAAAAGGGGGGGAGAGAGGAAGAGGGAGGAGAGGGAAGGGGAAGGGGGGGGAGGGAGGGAGAAGGAGAAAGAGAGGGAGGGAAAAAAGGAGAAGAGGAGGAGAGAGGGAGAGAAAAGAGAGCATAAACAAAAAAAATTCAGGAAGTGAAAAAATGTAAACAAACAAATAAGAACGTTTCTCATGAACTGAATAATGAGACGATAGTTAAAAAAAAGAAAGGTCATCATCCAAGGTACATATAACCAGGGACCTCCTCCTCCATTCACCCTGTTGCACCCAAAATGAAAGACTTTTTGGGAAAGGGAAATTTTCGTTATCATGAATAAAACGGAACATTTTTTTTCACTTTTTGGGAATCATAAAATTGGGTAAAAATTTTACAAATTTTTAAAACTGTTTTTTTTTGTTTTTTTCTTTGAAATACAGTAATAACAACGGTAGAAAAAAAAAACAATATGATGACAATAAAAATAATATATATGTGTTTTATATATATATATATATATATATATATATATATATATATATATATATATATATATATATATATGCAATGAATAAAGGCAAAGAGGCAGGCTTAGTTTAGAAGTACCTCCTAGGATTTTCATCAAGATTGGGGCTACTCTTTTTTCAAACTACCTTGTCCATAACTTAACAATCTAAACCCTCCTTCCCTAGCATAACCCTGTTCTTGTTCTCCAGGGTGCGTGGAATCAGCTGTATGTGCTCCTCGAAGAAGGCAGCGACACCACTGCGACGACCCGCCACCCGCCCACTCAAGTACGCCGAGAACTGCCTGGTGCCCAAGGAGGACCACATCGGGAGTTCCCAACCCTTTTGCGTCAAAATCAGGAGTCTCGGTTGGTTTGGGTGACAGAGGGAGAAGGGAAGGGAAGAGAAGGGTAGAAGGAGAGAGGGGAAAAAAGGAAGGTAAAGAAAAGGGAAAAGGAGAGGGAAGGGAGGGTAAGGGAGAGGGAAAAGAGGGAAGGGGAAAGAAAAGGAAAGGAGAGGTTGAAGGGGAGAGGAAAAGAGGGAAGGTAAAGAAAAGAAAGGGAAAGGGAGGGAAAAGGGGGAGGAGAGAGGGAAAAGAGGGAAGGTAAAAAAAAAAAGGGAGGGTAGGAGAGAGGAAAGAGGAGGGAAAGAAAAAAGGAGAGGAGGGAAGGGGGAGGGAGGAAAGAGAGGAAAAAGGAGAAGGAAAGGAAGGGGGAGGGAGGGAGGGGAGGGAAGGAAAGGAAAGGGGAAGGGAAAAGGGAAGGGAAGGGCGGGGAGAAGAGGGGAAAGGGGAACCTGAAGAGAGAGGTAAAATGAAGGAAAAGGGGAAACGAAGGGGGAAGAGG
>NW_027217407.1:10000-12471 GCF_042767895.1 Penaeus vannamei | reverse complement strand
TGCTATTTTGATTATCATATTATTATTGTTATTATGATTATCTTATTATTGTTATGATTATCTTATTATTATTATTATTATCTTATTATTATCATTGTTATTATTAAGAAAATATTGCACCACCATCATCATCCTCGCCACAACCACCATCACTATCATGTTATGTATTTTTCGCGATGGAGTGTTTGCTATTCTCGTTGTATGTCCTTCGTGTGAGTCCTTGGGCGCGGCTGCGCAACGAGGCCTCCGCGAGCTCTCACCGCGCGGGTGGCCTTCCGGTGAGGACTTTTGGCGCGTGCGGGGAGGCTGCAATTAATTAATGCTCGTGAAAGAAATCGTGACTCCAATTAAACGAACCCTATTAAACATGAAGCAGACAGGGAGAGTGTTGGCTTTTTTGTCTTTGAAAATGTAAATGAGGTAAAAGCGACAAGAAAAAAATATCCTCGGAAGTCTTGGACGGATAGTTTGGGTGAGTGTGCTTGGATGTGGGTGAGTGTGCTTAGAGTGGGTGAGTGTGCTTAGAGTGGGTGAGTGTGCTTGTGTGTGGGAGAGTGTGCTTGGGTGTGGGTGAGTGTGCTTGGATGTGGGTGAGTGTGCTTAGAGTGGGTGAGTGTGCTTGGGTGTGGGTGAGTGTGCTTAGGGTGAGTGAGTGTGCTTAGAGTGGGTGAGTGTGCTTGGGTGTGGGTGAGTGTGCTTAGAGTGGGTGAGTGTGCTTAGAGTGGGTGAGTGTGCTTGGGTGTGGGTGAGTGTGCTTAGAGTGAGTGAGTGTGCTTAGAGTGGGTGAGTGTGCATAGAGTGGGTGAGTGTGCGTAGTGTGGTTGAGTGTGCTTGGGTGTGGGTGAGTGTGCTTAGAGTGGGTGAGTGTGCTTTGAGTTGGTGGGTGTGCTGAGAGTGGGTGAGTGTGCGTGGGTGTGGGTGAGTGTGCTTAGAGTGGGTGAGTATGCTTAGAGTGGGTGAGTGTGCTTAGAGTGGGTGAGTGTGCTTGGGTGTGGGTGAGTGTGCTTAGAGTGAGTGAGTGTGCTTACAGTGGGTGAGTGTGCTTAGAGTGAGTGAGTGTGCTTAGAGTGGGTGAGTATGCTTAGAGTGGGTGAGTGTGCTTAGAGTGGGTGAGTGTGCTTGGGTGTGGGTGAGTGTGCTTAGAGTGAGTGAGTGTGCTTAGAGTGGGTGAGTGTGCTTAGAGTGGGTGAGTGTGCTTAGAGTGGGTGAGTGTGCTTAGAGTGAGTGAGTGTGCTTACAGTGGGTGAGTGTGCTTAGAGTGGGTGAGTGTGCTTAGAGTGGGTGAGTGTGCTTAGAGTGGGCGAGTGTGCTTGGGCGTGGGTGAGTGTGCTTAGAGTGCGGGTGAGTGTGCTTAGAGTGGGTGAGTGTGCTTAGAGTGGGTGAGTATGCTTAGAGTGGGTGCGTGTGCTTAGAGTGGGTGAGTGTGCTTGGGTGTGGGTGAGTGTGCTTAGAGTGAGTGAGTGTGCGTAGAGTGGGTGAGTGTGCTTAGAATGGGTGAGTGTGCTTAGAGTGGGTGAGTGTGCTTGGGTGTGGGTGAGTGTGCTTAGAGTGGGTGAGTGTGCTTAGAGTGGGTGAGTGTGCTTGGGTGTGGGTGAGTGTGCTTAGAGTGGGTGAGTGTGCTTGGGTGTGGGTGAGTGTGCTTAGAGTGGGTGAGTGTGCTTGGGTGTGGGTGAGTGTGCTTAGAGTGGGTGAGTGTGCTTAGAGTGGGTGAGTGTGCTTAGAGTGGGTTAGTGTGCTTGGGTGTGGGTGAGTGTGCTTAGAGTGAGTGAGTGTGCTTAGAGTGGGTGAGTGTGCTTAGAGTGGGTGAGTGTGCTTGGGTGTGGGTGAGTGTGCTTAGAGTGAGTGAGTGTGCTTAGAGTGGGTGAGTGTGCTTAGAGTGGGTGAGTGTGCTTAGAGTGGGTGAGTGTGCTTAGAGTGGGTGAGTGTGCTTGGGTGTGAGTGCGTTTGCTTAGGGTAGGTGAGTGTGCTTGGGTGTGGGTGAGTGTGCTTAGAGTGGGTGAGTGTGCTTGGGTGTGGGTGAGTGTGCTTAGAGTGGGTGAGTGTGCTTGGGTGTGGGTGAGTGTGCTTAGAGTGGGTGAGTGTGCTTGGGTGTGGGTGAGTGTGCTTAGAGTGGGTGAGTGTGCTTGGGTGTGGGTGAGTGTGCTTAGAGTGGGTGAGTGTGCCTGGGTGTGGGTGAGTGTGCTTAGAGTGGGTGAGTGTGCTTAGAGTGGGTGAGTGTGCTTGGATGTGGGTGAGTGTGCTTAGAGTGGGTGAGTGTGCTTAGGTTTGAGTGAGTGTGCTTAGAGTGGGTGAGTGTGCTTAGAGTGGGTGAGTGTGCTTGGGTGTAGGTGAGTGTGCTTGGGTGTGGGTGAGTGTGCTTAGAGTGGGTGAGTGTGCTTGGATGTGGGTGAGTGTGCTTAGAGTGGGTGAGTGTGCTGAGAGTGGGTGAGTGTGCTTGGGTGTGAGTGAGTGTGCTTAGAGTGGGTGAGTGT
>NW_027217406.1:7500-12471 GCF_042767895.1 Penaeus vannamei | reverse complement strand
TAATTACCCCCAGATTAAATTTATCTTTGTCTTTAGTAACAACAACACAATAGCTAAGTTCTTAAAACATCCTTTAAATCACAGCTCTGACTTATGTTCTAATGTGGTATACTTATTTACCTGTCCTAACTGTCAAGCTAGGTACGTGGGATCCACCTCACGATGGCTATGTCACCGCATCTCCGAACATAAAGGCAAGTCTTTCAGGACTCGCCTCCCGCTGAGCAAACCATCCTTCTCGGCAATAAGAGAGCTTTCCCCAGTTACACTCACACCCTTTTTCTACCACAGATTTTAGTATTTTGTCATCTCACTCCCCCCGCCTAGACCTCATCACCTCAGAATCCCTCCTGATACAAAAGATGCAACCAGATCTAAACAACGTAACCACAGCGACCCCCTTGTTTACCCACTAGATTGCTCATCTCCATAAACACCTCTTTTTTTGGTTAGTTTAACATTGATTTTACGTCTCTAAATGTTTTATATGTTTCTATTGTGTTTATTCTGTTACATTTTTGTAAAACCAGAACGCATTCATATTTTTACATAGTCTAATGACCCTTCTATCTGTTTAATTACAGCATTGATAATGAAGGCATGTAATCCTTCGAAACGTCTGCTAAATCAATAAAGATGAGATTCTTCACGACCGTATTTATCTACCTCTTCATACTATATATCATCATCATCATCATCATCATCAGCCTGAGTCAATCCACTGCAGGACGAAGGCCTCTCCCATTCTTTTCCTGGTTTCCCTGTCTTGCGATGTTTGTTTCCAGTCTTGGCCCCCAAATTTCGCTATTTCGTCGCGCCATCGTGTCATTGGTCTGGCTCTTGGCCTCCTTAAGTTATTTATAGTCCAGTCTGTTACTTTCTTTGTCCATCTGTCGTCTTGTCTCCGACATACATGCCCTGCCCATTGCCATTTCTTCTTTTTAATGCTCTTGAGTATATCTTCTACCTTCGCCTGTTCTCTGATCCACGTCGCCCTCTTCCGATCTCTCAGGCTAATGCCCATCATCGATCTTTCCATCCCTCTCTGGGCGCTTATTAGTTTCCTCCCAAGTAACCTGGTTGTAGTCTGACCCTTAGGTCATAACTGGGAGGACGCATTGGTTAAAGACTTTTCTTTTTCAGCATAATGGCAAGGAACCTCTTAGTGTGCTACTGTGCCTGCCGAAGGCACTCCAGCCTAGACTGATTCGTCGCTTTATTTCCTGTTCACTTGATGTGCCTGTCTGCACGAGTTGTCCTAGGTATATATACCTGTCTACTACCTCTAGTGCTTCGCCTTGTACATGTATTTGTTTGAGTGGGACTCTGCTGTTGAACATAACCTTAGTCTTTTTCTTGTTCATCTTAAGTCCGACTTTTAGGCTTTCTCTATTCAGATCGTTTATTAATTGCTGCAGTTCATCAGCTGATTCACTAAGGAGAACAATGTCGTCTGCAAATCTTAGGTTGTTTAGGTGTTCGTCTCCTATTTTGATACCCTTCCCTTCCCATTCTAGTTTCTTGAATATTTCCTCGAGGCAGGCTGTAAACAGCTTTGGTGAGATGGTGTCGCCCTGTCTAACGCCTTTTTTAATTGGTTTTTTATCGGTTTCTGTGTGGAGTTTGATGGTTGCTGTCCCATCTTTGTATATATCTTCCAATATATTACAATATACCTCCTCAACTCCCTGTTGTTGAATAGCACCTAATACTGCTGGTATTTGTACAGAGTCAAATGCCTTTTCATAATCGATGAATGCCATACACAGGGGTTTCCTATATTCGTTTACTTTTTCTCTTATTTGGGTGAGCGTGTGGATGTGATCTGTTGTTGAGAATCCGCTGCGGAAGCCTGCCTGTTCTCTAGGCTGGCTGGAATCCAGACTGTCAGAGATGCGAGCTGTAATGACTTTCGTGAACAGTTTGTAAGTAACCGAAAGGAGGCTTATGGGTCGGTAATTTTTTAAATCCTTTTTATCGCCTTTTTTGTGTAAAAAGATAATTGTTGCATTTTTCCAGGCTTTCGGAGTTTTTCCGCTGAGAAGACATTTGTTAAAAAGATTGGCTAGTTTCACTGTTGCGATGTCTCCTGCATCTAATATGAGGTCTATACTAATTCCGTCTTCGCCTGGTGTTTTCCCTCTCTTCATGCCTTTAAGTGCTCTTTTTATTTCTTCTTTTGTGATATTAGGTACGTCGCTAGTTACCGCGTTTGCTTCTATTTGTGGCTGTTCGTTTGAGTTGTATAGATCCCTGTAAAAGTCTTCCACTATTTTGATGATTTCATTCTTGTTATGTGTTACTTCTCCATCTGGTTTTTTAAATTGCATACATTTGATTTCTCCCTATTCCTAGTCTTCTTTTAGCTGCTTTCATGCTGGTACCTGAAATCACTGCTTCATTTATTATTTGAGTATTGAATTTCCGTACATCTTCCCTCTTCTTTTTATTTATGGTCTTTGTTATTTCAACCAATTCTATCTTGTCCCTATTTGACGATACTTTCATGTCTCTACGTTTTTGCATAAGCTGTTTAGTTTCTACCGAGAGCTTGCTGGAGCTTCGATTGTCGTTCTTTCCGCCTACTTCAAGTGCAGCTTCTTTTATTATGTCATTGAACTGTTTATTGATTTGGCCGATGTTGAGATCTTCGTCGCGGAGGAGTGAATATCTGTTTTGGATGTTTAGGCTAAATTCTGTTGCTCTGATCCTCAAGTTAGCCAAGTTTGGCTGTGGTTTACTCATTAGTTTGTTCCTCTCCCTTCTGATATGGACTTTAATTTCGCCTTTCACTATTCTATGGTCGCTGTCAACATTTGCTTTATCAATGGCATCCACATTTGTTATTATATCGCGCCTAATTGAGATTATGAAGTCAATTTCGTTTTTAAAGTCGGATGGCGATTTCCATGTCCACTTCCATTCTAGTTTTTTTCGAAGAATTTATTCATAATATTAAGCGATCGAGCCTCCGCAAAATCAATTAGCATTTGTCCCGTCTCATTTCTAGTGCCTATTCCGTGGTTCCCTAATGCGGTTTCCTTGTCTTTATACCTATTTTGGCATTAAAATCCCCCATAATTATTGTGAAATGGGCTTTTGTTCTCTCGCTGGCTAATTGAACATCTTCATAGAAGCTCTCTTTTTCTTCATCACTGTGGCTGCAGGTTGGAGCATAGACTTGAATAAATTTTAAGTTGTACCTAGTGTTTAGTTTTATTGTTACAGATGCCACTCTTTCGCTGACACTATAGAATTCTACAATGTTCTTTTCTAAGCGTTTGTGTATTAAGAATCCTACCCCTAATTCCTGCTTGCTACCCAGAGGTTTTCCTCTCCAATAGAGCACGTGTCCCTCATTTAATAACTTCTGCTCTTCACCTAGTCTTCTAACTTCGCAGAGTCCTACTACATCCCATTTAATGGAAGAGAGTTCCTCTAGTAAAGCTAGTAAGTCGGATTCAGTTCTCATGGTCCTTATATTGTATGTGCAAAGGTTCATCAACGTGGGGCGGCCTGTCTTTACCCGGATATTTTTAGCACCCCCTGCTCCGGAGCGATCTTGATCGCCGCCGTAACCAGGGGCTCCTTCGCCTCCGGGGAATGGGGGCCATGGCTGGATGCGTTTGTTCATGGAGGTGGACAGCCGATTTACCTCCCCCCTACTGGCTTAGGTGTATCTTGGTGGGAGGGGAGTCATTTAGCCGGAATGCCATTGATAAGTCCCCCCAGCAGGTTTGGTCCTTCCTGGAGTGGACTTAGGAGCGGCAATGCACGGCCTGCTCACTACTCCCGTGAGCTGGGCTTAATTATCAGAAGTGCATATATGTTTTCTTTTATTTTTTTTTTTTTCTTCATTTGTGCGTATGTGCACCTGATGCAGACATATTCATTCCCGCACATGCTCTAAGTACTACGCATATGCTCATTCCCACGCATATGCATATGCGAGCATACACATTTATTCTTGTATCTATGCTTATGGATATGGATACTTATTCTTACGTTATAAATAACTACATACATGTCCCTCATAGTCTGACCTAGTCATATGTTCACATCGCCTGTCCGTTTATGCGCTTGTTATATGCTATTGATAAGTGAGTGAGTATACATGAGTGTATACTCACCCGTGTATATGTAAACGCCCCTTTTTGCATACCTCGCAAACCTACCTATCATTATACATACGCATGTATCTATCCCTGCATGTGCTCACGCATCCGTATATGAGCACAAACATTTGCAGCATACACTAGTGCCCCCCCCCCCCCCCTTTTCATATGTGTATATATCTGTACTTGCTTTACATATAACTACCTCTACGTACATACATACGTACTTACATACATACATATACTTAATTATTTATCCACCTTCCTACATCCTGCACACACCTATATACGTATACCTTTACATATACACATATAAATACCTACATATGTCTACCTATACATTCACCCACGCATACACATAAACACGCACATTATACATACCTATATACACATACACATATATACATGCTTATATACACATGTAAATGTACACATTCATGCATGAATATATACACCATATGTGCAAATTTGCATATTTTCGCCTTTAAATCCATGTATACTCTCATGTATAAGCACGGAACATACCCATATATAAAGTACTCTATCACAAAGCTATATGGAACCTTATAGCCTTACGTAGACAACAGCAGCATACATACCCATGTATCCGCACATGAATTTAAACTCGCCTACACTCATATGAACCTGTACACATATATACGCATGTACATGCGTACATATGCACCTGCGCACTTTCGTGCCTACGCGCTCATACTCGCGCACGAACGTATGAACAGACTGCATAGGCGCACACACGCACTCCATTATAATGAGCCCATGCATTATAATGTCCTTAAATTGTAGTGTTGCAACAGAGGAATTGAGGGAAGGATGCGGGTGGTGTGGGAGGATTTAG
>NW_027217405.1:7500-12470 GCF_042767895.1 Penaeus vannamei | reverse complement strand
TATATATATATATATATATATATATATATATATATATATATATATATATATATATATATATATATATATATATATATATATATATATATATATATATATATATATATATATATATATATATATATATATATATATATATATATATATATATATATATATATATATATATATATATATATATATATATATATATATATATATATATATATATATATATATATATATATATATATATATATATATATATATATATATATATATATATATATATATATATATATATATATATATATATATATATATATATATATATATATATATATATATATATATATATATATATATATATATATATATATATATATATATATATATATATATATATATATATATATATATATATATATATATATATATATATATATATATATATATATATATATATATATATATATATATATATATATATATATATATATATATATATATATATATATATATATATATATATATATATATATATATATATATATATATATATATATATATATATATATATATATATATATATATATATATATATATATATATATATATATATATATATATATATATATATATATATATATATATATATATATATATATATATATATATATATATATATATATATATATATATATATATATATATATATATATATATATATATATATATATATATATATATATATATATATATATATATATATATATATATATATATATATATATATATATATATATATATATATATATATATATATATATATATATATATATATATATATATATATATATATATATATATATATATATATATATATATATATATATATATATATATATATATATATATATATATATATATATATATATATATATATATATATATATATATATATATATATATATATATATATATATATATATATATATATATATATATATATATATATATATATATATATATATATATATATATATATATATATATATATATATATATATATATATATATATATATATATATATATATATATATATATATATATATATATATATATATATATATATATATATATATATATATATATATATATATATATATATATATATATATATATATATATATATATATATATATATATATATATATATATATATATATATATATATATATATATATATATATATATATATATATATATATATATATATATATATATATATATATATATATATATATATATATATATATATATATATATATATATATATATATACATATATATATATATATATATATATATATATATATATATATATATATATATATATATATATATATATATATATATATATATATATATATATATATATATATATATATATATATATATATATATATATATATATATATATATATATATATATATATATATATATATATATATATATATATATATATATATATATATATATATATATATATATATATATATATATATATATATATATATATATATATATATATATATATATATATATATATATATATATATATATATATATATATATATATATATATATATATATATATATATATATATATATATATATATATATATATATATATATATATATATATATATATATATATATATATATATATATATATATATATATATATATATATATATATATATATATATATATATATATATATATATATATATATATATATATATATATATATATATATATATATATATATATATATATATATATATATATATATATATATATATATATATATATATATATATATATATATATATATATATATATATATATATATATATATATATATATATATATATATATATATATATATATATATATATATATATATATATATATATATATATATATATATATATATATATATATATATATATATATATATATATATATATATATATATATATATATATATATATATATATATATATATATATATATATATATATATATATATATATATATATATATATATATATATATATATATATATATATATATATATATATATATATATATATATATATATATATATATATATATATATATATATATATATATATATATATATATATATATATATATATATATATATATATATATATATATATATATATATATATATATATATATATATATATATATATATATATATATATATATATATATATATATATATATATATATATATATATATATATATATATATATATATATATATATATATATATATATATATATATATATATATATATATATATATATATATATATATATATATATATATATATATATATATATATATATATATATATATATATATATATATATATATATATATATATATATATATATATATATATATATATATATATATATATATATATATATATATATATATATATATATATATATATATATATATATATATATATATATATATATATATATATATATATATATATATATATATATATATATATATATATATATATATATATATATATATATATATATATATATATATATATATATATATATATATATATATATATATATATATATATATATATATATATATATATATATATATATATATATATATATATATATATATATATATATATATATATATATATATATATATATATATATATATATATATATATATATATATATATATATATATATATATATATATATATATATATATATATATATATATATATATATATATATATATATATATATATATATATATATATATATATATATATATATATATATATATATATATATATATATATATATATATATATATATATATATATATATATATATATATATATATATATATATATATATATATATATATATATATATATATATATATATATATATATATATATATATATATATATATATATATATATATATATATATATATATATATATATATATATATATATATATATATATATATATATATATATATATATATATATATATATATATATATATATATATATATATATATATATATATATATATATATATATATATATATATATATATATATATATATATATATATATATATATATATATATATATATATATATATATATATATATATATATATATATATATATATATATATATATATATATATATATATATATATATATATATATATATATATATATATATATATATATATATATATATATATATATATATATATATATATATATATATATATATATATATATATATATATATATATATATATATATATATATATATATATATATATATATATATATATATATATATATATATATATATATATATATATATATATATATATATATATATATATATATATATATATATATATATATATATATATATATATATATATATATATATATATATATATATATATATATATATATATATATATATATATATATATATATATATATATATATATATATATATATATATATATATATATATATATATATATATATATATATATATATATATATATATATATATATATATATATATATATATATATATATATATATATATATATATATATATATATATATATATATATATATATATATATATATATATATATATATATATATATATATATATATATATATATATATATATATATATATATATATATATATATATATATATATATATATATATATATATATATATATATATATATATATATATATATATATATATATATATATATATATATATATATACATATATATATATATATATATATATATATATATATATATATATATATATATATATATATATATATATATATATATATATATATATATATATATATATATATATATATATATATATATATATATATATATATATATATATATATATATATATATATATATATATATACATATATATATATATATATATATATATATATATATATATATATATATATATATATATATATATATATATATATATATATATATATATATATATATATATATATATATATATATATATATATATATATATATATATATATATATATATATATATATATATATATATATATATATATATATATATATATATATATATATATATATATATATATATATATATATATATATATATATATATATATATATATATATATATATATATATATATATATATATATATATATATATATATATATATATATATATATATATATATATATATATATATATATATATATATATATATATATATATATATATATATATATATATATATATATATATATATATATATATATATATATATATATATATATATATATATATATATATATATATATATATATATATATATATATATATATATATATATATATATATATATATATATATATATATATATATATATATATATATATATATATATATATATATATATATATATATATATATATATATATATATATATATATATATATATATATATATATATATATATTTATGTATACATATATATATTTATATATTATGGGTGGGTGCTTCATGCGCAGGGTGGTGTGAAGCGATGGAGTGGTAGTCTAGTTAGTTTTAAGAGCTTCTGCATGCCTTCTCGCTTACAGCTGCCACCGCTGGCTAGCCTCGTGCGAAAAAGGGAGCAGCTCTGCATAAGCCTCCCCCTGCCAGTGCATAGCCTCTCCATCATCGAGGCTCCCTGCAGTGCCTCCTCGTGGCCACCCATGGAAACTGGGTACCTTGCGGTTCCAGGCTAAACTGAGGGGGATCTCGGA
>NW_027217399.1:5000-12458 GCF_042767895.1 Penaeus vannamei | reverse complement strand
AGTGAATGCCTCGCCAGCTGAACGTGAATCAAGGTGAAGTGAATGCCTCGCCAGCTGAACGTGAATCAAGGTGAAGTGAATGCCCCTTCATTTAAGTGTGAATCAAGGTGAAGTGGATGCCTCGCCAGCTGAACGTGAATCAAGGTGAAGTGAATGCCTCGCCAGCTGAACGTGAATCAAGGTGAAGTGAATGCCCTTTCATTTAAGTGTGAATCAAGGTGAAGTGAATGCCTCGCCAGCTGAACGTGAATCAAGGTGAAGTGAATGTCTCGCCAGCTGAACGTGAATCAAGATGAAGTGAATGCCCTTTCATTTAAGTGTGAATCAAGGTGAAGTGGATGCCTCGCCAGCTGAACGTGAATCAAGGTGAAGTGAATGTCTCGCCAGCTGAACGTGAATCAAGGTGAAGTGAATGCCCTTTCATTTAAGTGTGAATCAAGGTGAAGTGAATGCCTCGCTAGCTGAACGTGAATCAAGGTGAAGTGAATGTCTCGCCAGCTGAACGTGAATCAAGATGAAGTGAATGTCTCGCCAGCTGAACGTGAACCAAGGTGAAGTGAATGTCTCGCCAGCTGAACGTGAACCAAGGTGAAGTGAATGTCTCGCCAGCTGAACGTGAATCAAGATGAAGTGAATGCCCTTTCATTTAAGTGTGAATCAAGGTGAAGTGAATGTCTCGCCAGCTGAATGTCTCGCTAGCTGAACGTGAATCAAGGTGAAGTGAATGTCTCGCCAGCTGAACGTGAATCAAGGTGAAGTGAATGTCTCGCCAGCTGAACGTGAATCAAGATGAAGTGAATGCCCCTTCATTTAAGTGTGAATCAAGGTGAAGTGAATGCCTCGCTAGCTGAACGTGAATCAAGGTGAAGTGAATGTCTCGCCAGCTGAACGTGAATCAAGATAAAGTGAATGCCCCTTCATTTAAGTGTGAATCAAGGTGAAGTGAATGCCTAGCCAGCTGAACGTGAATCAAGGTGAAGTGAATGCCTCGCCAGCTGAACGTGAATCAAGGTGAAGTGAATGCCTAGCCAGCTGAACGTGAATCAAGGTGAAGTGAATGTCTCGCCAGCTGAACGTGAATCAAGGTGAAGTGAATGTCTCGCCAGCTGAACGTGAATCAAGGTGAAGTGAATGCCCTTTCATTTAAGTGTGAATCAAGGTGAAGTGAATGTCTCGCCAGCTGAACGTGAATCAAGGTGAAGTGGATGCCTCGCCAGCTGAACGTGAATCAAGGTGAAGTGAATGCCTAGCCAGCTGAACGTGAATCAAGGTGAAGTGAATGTCTCGCCAGCTGAACGTGAATCAAGATGAAGTGAATGCCCCTTCATTTAAGTGTGAATCAAGGTGAAGTGAATGCCTCGCCAGCTGAACGTGAATCAAGGTGAAGTGAATGCCTCGCCAGCTGAACGTGAATCAAGGTGAAGTGAATGCCTCGCCAGCTGAACGTGAATCAAGATGAAGTGAATGCCCCTTCATTTAAGTGTGAATCAAGGTGAAGTGAATGCCTCGCCAGCTGAACGTGAATCAAGGTGAAGTGAATGCCTCGCCAGCTGAACGTGAATCAAGGTGAAGTGAATGCCTCGCCAGCTGAACGTGAATCAAGATGAAGTGAATGCCCCTTCATTTAAGTGTGAATCAAGGTGAAGTGGATGCCTCGCCAGCTGAACGTGAATCAAGGTGAAGTGAATGCCTCGCCAGCTGAACGTGAATCAAGGTGAAGTGAATGTCTCGCCAGCTGAACGTGAATCAAGGTGAAGTGAATGCCTCGCCAGCTGAACGTGAATCAAGGTGAAGTGAATGCCTCGCCAGCTGAACGTGAATCAAGGTGAAGTGAATGCCTCGCCAGCTGAACGTGAATCAAGGTGAAGTGAATGTCTCGCCAGCTGAACGTGAATCAAGATGAAGTGAATGCCCCTTCATTTAAGTGTGAATCAAGGTGAAGTGAATGTCTCGCCAGCTGAACGTGAACCAAGGTGAAGTGAATGCCTCGCCAGCTGAACGTGAATCAAGGTGAAGTGAATGTCTCGCCAGCTGAACGTGAATCAAGGTGAAGTGAATGTCTCGCCAGCTGAACGTGAATCAAGGTGAAGTGAATGCCTCGCCAGCTGAACGTGAATCAAGGTGAAGTGAATGCCTCGCCAGCTGAACGTGAATCAAGGTGAAGTGAATGCCTCGCCAGCTGAACGTGAATCAATGTGAAGTGAATGCCTCGCCAGCTAAGTGATAAAAAAATAAAGGGGATAGAAAGAGAGAGAAGGGGAGAGAGAGATTTGATTTGATAACATTTATTGACAGAACAGTACACATGTCCTGCAAAAAGCCAGAGTAAGATACAAAAGTATCTGTCCAAACTGGCCGTGCCTCTATTTAAGTAGAGGGCTGTCAGTCAATCATTGGTGTTATATCCGCACTGCATTATTAGTGTATCATCTAGATGGTGAAAAACATTTTATATCGTTAATCATGTCAAATACAAGACTAGGCTATAATAAAGTTGATATAATCAATAAGTGCAATGTATTTCGAGAAATCGTTTAGAGACATTGATTACTTGACCATTCCAAGGCCCACTGCAGGCTGGTCCAGTTGTTGATCGAGGAGGAGCGCGAACCTCTCCTGGAATTGAGATCATCTGCTTCGTCTGCCGAAGCAGCTTTTGTAGCATATCCTTTATTTCGCCGTTGATTTCTTGTCTGTCCTCCTGCAGTGAGGGATAGGCGATGGCTGGTGCTGGAGCTGGTACTGACGTAGAAGCTGGTGCAGCAGATGGTGCTCGGGTTGGAGCTGTAACTGGTGCTGAAGCTGGTGCTGGTGTTTGAGTTGATGGGGCTGTTGCTCCTGTTGGTGCTGGTGCTGTGACCGGTGCCATGTCTTGCATTGCGGGGCCATCACTGTTGACCTCTGCAGGTGTGGGAATTCCCCCACATCATCAAGGCGCGGGATTGGGTTCGACATCCTCTGGGGGGAAGGCTGCCTGCTTTTTGATTGTTTATCTTCCTCTCCTTTGGATAATTTGCTCACAATGGAGAATTAGCATTATGCTCTTGTGAGCATAATGCGTGGAAAGTTTCTGCCTTCGGAAATCTTTTCTGCGCACTCTGAACTTTCATGAGAAAGAACGCAGTATCGGCACCATGGTGCGCCTCGTGGACATGCACGTGTTCCATGCCCCTACTTTGAGCAATTAGAACAAAATGGGGTCAGGGATTTGTAGATGGCACACCTAAAGGGTGCCATGCCCTCAACCATTTTAATATATTTGGGGACTAGCTCTCTCTCATACGTTATGATGATTCTCTGGGTCATCATTCCGTTAACTTTCATGCGTTTTGCATGAATGACACGTTCGCTGTATGTTGTCATTTCATCAACACAATGACATTCGTACATTTTCCTTTCCCGAAAACTTTTGCTTTTTCCAGCACTTCACCATTTGCACCAGTCGTTGTAATATGGTCAAGAATTTGTTCGTTCTTGCATCAAACACATACATTATTTCTCCCAATCTTTAGCTCTATTGATCCGTGTGTTTTATTGTAAGGGTCCCTTTCTAATGTCTGAGAAACCCATTGATATTTATCGCCGTGCGTGTGAAGTTTTGTGTCCGGTCTGAAGTGCGCACACAGGTGTCCGGAGCGTGACCTTCACTGAAGCAGATAACTACCTCTTTGCTTTTTCTCGTTCTTTCAGGGGCTTACGAATATCCTCCTCACTAAGGATATCGTATCTCTCTAGTTCCATGTTGTGCAGAGAGGTTGTGGCCCAATAGGGTTACTCCCCGACCACACAGGGGCTGACCTGAGTGCCTGTCCTTTGAAAATAAACAACGACACACTTGGGAAGCCTACGGTGCCTCACAGCACATCTGTGTGTAGGATCTTTCACTTTTAATTTTACTGTTAATTGTGAGAGAGATAGATGAGGCGGGGAGAGAGAGGGGGGGGGGGCGAAGAGAGAGAGAGAGAGAGAGGCAGAGGAGGGGGGAGAGAAAGAAAGAAATGGAGGGGGGAGGGATTGGGAAAGGGAGAGAAGGAGAGACAGAAAGAAAGAAAGGGAAGAAATCAGGGAAAGAGAAAGGAGGAGAGGCAGAGGGAGATGGGAAAATTCAAGAACAAGGTTGGAGGGAGATTTCAAGGTTAACTTGTCACGCAGGACCTGTGGTTCACCTGTCGTGGAGCCCCGCCAGGCCCGTCGCCCAAACCTTCTGCACGCCCAGGGCCATCACTCTTGCCACAGCGGCACTTCGCAGACCTTGCCTCCGTGCGGTCGTGCGGGCCGCCGCTCAGCGTGCGCGCGAGTCGTTTTCTTGGCGTGTGAATTGTGCTGTAATTTTCCCGTGAGTGGTGACGCCGCTGATACAGGTTTGCCTGTTTCTTTGTTTCATTTTCTGTTCATTTCCGTGTCTATTTGTTTAGTATCTGCAAGGACATTTGCTTTGATATTTAGATGAAGTGATGGATGTGGCTAACCCTGAATCAAGTCGCTCCAATGATAAAGATATGCCGGGAAAAATTGCATCTATTTGCAGCTAAGGACGTAAAATATGAGCTCTTTCCTGTGCCGTGTTGGCGTGCAATGAGCCAGCAAGCGCTGCACAAGACTGCGTTAGTTATATGCGGAGCCTGACGTGATCAGATAATTGGCAAGCTGTGTTGGCGCGGCATTGTTGGGCGAACACGAAGGGTCTGCGATCCGAGGCGGCGAGGGGCGCGGGAGGTCGTGGCGCCGGGCCAGGCGGGAGGAGCGCTTGGCGATACGGTGGAACGTGCTCTTCCTGTCTTCCATTCGAGTTGGATCCATTCGGTCTCTCCTTCCTCAAATTTCTTCTGTTTCAGTTCTGCTGTTATATTCTATGTGTATTTGTTTATTTGATATTCACTGTTTCATATGCAAATACAGTATGCAAACAGCCCTTGGTTTAACCACAACCCAAATCGCCGACGGCCCCAGCGCAGAAAAATGAAATGTTGATAAAACACCGAGTAAAAACCAAGCAGAGGGAGAGGAACATGCAGGGCGAGCGGTCGGCCAATTAGCTCCGACGCAGGCCAAGGCTCGCGCAGGAGAGGCCGAAGGCGGAGAAGAGTCCGTCCTGGACGGAACCGATCTCCTGGGGGAGGGAAGGAAGGAAGAGGGAGACGCAGAGGCGGAGAGAGGACGGACGGGAAGAGAGTGAGCAGTAAGGGAGAGTGGCGGATAAGGAAGATGAAGAGATGAAAAGGAAGGTGTAGGGATGGAAAGAAGATGGAGCTAGGGAATGAAGAGGAGAGACATGGAGGTGGGAAGAGGGAGAAGGAGAGAGAGGTAGTAACAAAAGATAGGGAGAGAGAGCGAGAGCCAAGTAGAATAAAGGTGAAGAAAGGGAGATTGATATAAAAAGTAATGGTGAAGCAGAGGGAGAGATGAAGTAAGCTACTGGGGGAGAGACCGAAAGGAAAGTGTAAGAAGGACGAGACAGAGAGATATAGGGGAAGGTTGGAAGAGAGGGGAAATTGAGACAGAGGAAGAGAGAATGCGAGAGATATATGGATGGAATGAGGGCGAAGGAAGGAGAAGGACTCGAGGAAGGAAGTGAGAGAAGCGAGACGCCCTCCCCACTCCTTCGCCATGGGCCGCACGGCTGTCCCCTGCGGCGCGTCCTGCCGCATGCCCGAGCCTCAATTACGGACGCCGCCGTTGATTTATGGATTGGGCTTCGGGGATTCGGCCAAGAATGATAGTGGTGCACGAATAGAACAAAGACTGGTCTGATCGGATTAAAATAATGATTTAGGATGGCACCTGATTACGCGTACCGTGCTTGTGCGTGTGTGTGTGTGTGGTTACAATAGATGAAGAGAGAAATGAAGTTGATGACGTCATGAAGGTGACCATACATCAACTCGAGGCGTGAGAGCGATGAGCGTGGCGCGGAGGCGATGTAGAAGGCAGTGCAGAAGGCGGCGAAGGCGTCGCCGCAGACTGGCGAGAGAAGGACGCTCTGGGTGAGCCGAAGCAGAGGAAGGGGCCGCTGGGAGAGAGTGAGGCGAAAGAGAAAATGCGAAGGGCGATCCTTAAGAATATTTATCCCTTTTTTTATACTGATCCTTAAGTCGATTGTTCTGGCCTTGTTTGCTGCAAATACTATACTTTTTCTAAAATGCTCCATCGTCGCCTCCGCAGCTCTTAGTTCGGTTCGTGTTCCGCGCGCAGTGGCACCGCCGCCACGCGTGCCAGCTGGGCCGAGAGACCGAGCGACGGTCATGACAAGTTAGGTCACAGTGGAGTTACGGCGAACTTCTCTCTCTAAGATCTGTTATTGCAGAGAATTCTGAAGCCGAATGATTCCCTTGCTGTCCCATAAGCATAGCATATTGTTGCCATTACATCATGTGCTTGCGGACCTCTTTAGATTCGCGAGGTGCCCGAGCGTGTCTTGTGGAGGTATTGATTTCAGAGAAGCCTCGAGCCGCACCACATTACCTTCGTACCAGGAAACCAGTCGCGGGAATAGCAGTCATTTTCTTCTTTTGAGAAGGCCTGCTTATCACCATTTTTCTTGGCTGCTTCCTTGCCCTCGTTTTTGCTGCTATCCTTTTGTTTTCCGACTAGCCTCTTCCTATTTTGTTTCCCTCTTTTGCCGATCTCATACTCATGAATTATTTTTATTGCTGTGTCGCGTTTTCTCTCCTAATTTTCTCCCTTTTCTCTTGCTGCCACAATCACCTCCCTCCCCCCTCCCTCGCACCCCTCCCCATTCCCCGCCCCCAGCTTCGCGGTGCCAGAGACGCTGCCGCCGCCAGTCAGCCTTCTTGAGGCGTGGGAAGTCCGGGAAAGGTTGAGGAGGTCCTTGCAAATGCCAAAGGCGAAGCACCTGGCTCCTCACTCCCTGCAGCCGGGCAGGAAAAGGGCCCGGAGCTGCGCCTCCCCCCCCCCCCTTGTCTGCCTTCCTTGTTTCAATGTGGTGCTTGGGAAGAGTCCTGCTGTCAAACTGAGTTGTTTCTGTCGCCCCAATTGCTGGAGGAAGGAGGGGCCGATAGTGAAATGCGCGTTTAAATTACCGCAGATTTATTCGCGATAACAGTTGACATCTCAGATTTTTTCTTTCTTTTCGTATCAGGCGCCTCGCATCAACGCAATCTGTTTATTGCCGGCCGCCATTATCATTTTATCATTATGATCATTTTCTCAATATGCTCTTGTAAGGTATCCACCGTTGCCCTCATGATACGTCGAAGCGCATCTCATGCACATGTACAGCAGCCCAGCGCATGCGCCGCCGCTCCGAACGCACTTCACTCCACATCCACACATCCACGCCCACGCCCGCCGCCGCGCCCTCGCCGCCATTGATCGAAGCCTTGTACGGCACTTGACCTGCGTATGATTTTCTGTTCACAATAAAATAATTTCGTCTGAATGACTGGCAGAGTGACGTGCATGCCGGCCTTGCGAGTTTAGGCTGGCACGCAGGCATCT
>NW_027217398.1:5000-7500 GCF_042767895.1 Penaeus vannamei | reverse complement strand
ATAATAACAATAATAATAATAATGATGATAACAATAAATGGTAATAATGATGATAATGACAATAATAATGATAAAAACGATTATTATCATTATCATGATTATTATCATTAGCATGAATATCATCATTATCATAATGATGAGAATGATGATGATAATAATAATCATTATAATTATGATTATAGTAGTAGTAGTACTAATGATAACAATAATAATGATAATGATGATAATCATGGTAATAATGAAAATGATGATACTAATAAGAGTAATAACAATAATGATAATAATAATGATATTCGTAATAATTATGAAAGTAGTAGTAATAATAATAATGATAATGTTAATAACAATGATAATGATTCTGATAAAATCAATAGTAATGATAATGATAACAATGATATCAACAGTAATAATAGTAGTAATAATGAAAATAATATTTATTATAAAATTAATAAAAATACCAATTATCATTATTATTATTAATATTATTATAATAATAATAACAACAATAATAACAATAATGATAATACTAATAATAACGATTATAATGTTGATAATAATGATAATAATGATAATAACAATAATTATGATAATAATAATAATAATAATAATAATAATAATAATAATAATAATAATAATAATGATAATAATAATGATAATAATGATAATAATGGTAGTAGCAACAATAATAATCATCATCATCATCATCGTGATGGTGATGATGATAACACAAATAGCCAAAGCAGCACAAGAGTAGGATGTTCTCCTTTCCGCCTTGAGGCTCCCAGGCTCAGGGGAGTCTGGCGCAGTGATTCACGCAGTTTGATGAAAACCTTTATTGCATACAATCCATACCATGTAATAATAACATCAGCATAGTAATGTCAGTAGATGATATTAATGATATTAATGCAAGACTAGCACTAGGAAATATAAATAAATATGACCACATAACACCACATATCAATAAACTAAAATGACTAAAAAAGTACAACAGAAATAGAACTGTGACACATTTATTCTTGTCCATAAAATCATACAAGGAATTTACACAAATTGGCTATTACCCTTGCAGACAACGGGTGTCCATACAAGGCAAAAAAATACTGCTTATATATCAAAAGATCGAATTTAAAAACCGGGGCAAGAAATGTGCAAATCCGACGACTGGTGATTTGGAACCAATTACCAGAAAATATTAGAAATATTTCCAACCAAAAGTCATTTAAAACAAAAGTGAAAGATCATCTACTGAAATGTCAATGACATCAGGCGCATAAACATCAAGCCGAGCACGATATTTCAATCACTTATGACATTAGTGGTACGTGTAATTTTGTTTCACAAGCAAATATAATATCTATGTTCATTTCATCTTGTTACATATTGTAAACACTATATACGTAAATAGAATACCCATTGTAATTAATGGAATAGCGTTTGAATTTGAATTTGAATTGATAGAAATAATGATCTTGAAATTGTTAATGGTAATGAAAAACTCACTAGTTTCTTATTTATATCGGCCCGTCAGTCTACTTCTATCTATCTCAAACGTCTTTAAATGGAACGTTTTCTTGGCGATAACGTTTCTGCACAGTAAACCATCAGCTGTTCCTTTCATCAGCTGGTGTTAGTAAACCACTTAGCTCCTTAAATGATAAAAATAGAGACTGAATGAATACGAATGATCATACAGGAAGATAAAATAGATTGATTTAATAAAACAATCCTCATGGTGTAATAGCAGAGTTATAAATGATTCTTTTTTTCCAACAAGCAGCTCAAGGGAACAAAGAACTGGCTAAGATATGTAGCAATGATCACCATGCATGTGGATATTGGATCGTGGATTGAAAGAGGTGTAGCATGCAATGTTGACTGCTTCTATTGACTTACGCAACAAGTAGTACATTCTGGATCACGCAAAGTTAACCAATATTCATGTGAACAGCATTGCCCAGATCATGATGAATCGTATTTAACGGAGGTGGATGCTGTGGGCGGGGGGCGTTATCTTTCCTTTAAGATTTTAAGATTTTAAAGAAAAAAATATTTAAAAAACGGTAGAAATAAACTGTTGGGAACACGGGGAAATTGGACTGAAAATTCTTACATTACGAAACACTGTAATCATATCCACAAAAATAAAAATATTGCAATAACCACATAAAATTGTATAAAAAAATCATTCCCCAAGTTCCCGGATGCAACACCCGAGATGAATCAAGTTTTTATGATTGATATTTTCCCGGAAAATATATTATTTCCTGTTGCTGCTGCAACAGTGGAACCACCTGAGACTAACGCAAGCAATTACCTATTTTCTATGTATATATAATTAAGATAAATTAATGATTATTTAGTAATATATTACGCATACAAGCACATTAAAATGAATTTGTCCTTCTCTTGGAACCCTTTTAGTTGCTCAAATGTCACAGCTGTAAAACGTCCTGGAAGATTAAAATTGTATAATGACGCCATCTAAAAAATGCAAGAT
>NW_027217397.1:5000-12455 GCF_042767895.1 Penaeus vannamei | reverse complement strand
TTTTTTTTCCCTCTCTCTTTTTCCCCTCTCTCTCTTCCTCTCTCTCTCTCTCCTTCTCTCTCTCTCTCTCTCTCTCTCTCTCTCTCTCCTCCTCCCCCCTCCCCCTTTCTCTCTCTCTTTCTCTCTCTCTCTCTCTTCTCTCTCTCTCTCTCTCTCTCTCTCTCTCTCTCTCTCTCTCTCTCTCTCTCTCTCTCTCTCTCTCTCTCTCTCTCTCTCTCTCTCTCTCTCACTCTCTCCCTCCTCCTTCCCTTCCTTCCACCCTCCCTCTCTCTCTCTCTCTCCCTCTCCCTCCCTCTTTCTCTCTCTCTCTCTCTCCTTCCCCCCGCCCCCTCTCTCTCTCCCCCCTTTTCACTCTCCCCCCTCCCCCCCTCCCTCCCTCCCTCACTCTCTCCCTCCCTCTCTCTCCCCCTCCCCCCCCCCTCTCTCTCTCTCTTTGTCTATCTCTCTGTCTCTCTCTCTCTCTCTCTCTCTCTTCTATTTTTCCCCCTCTGTCATCAATTTTTTCCCCCTCTCACTTACCCCCTATATTCCGTAATTAAATTCGCTTTTACCCATCATTTTTATTACCACCTCGCTGTTTCCTGTTTAGTGCTTCTGGCATTTGATTATTCCATCATCAATGCTTCGTGTCTCAATTATCGTTTTTTTTTTTTTTTTTTTTTTTTTTTTTTTTTTTATTGGCGAGTCTCTGTCTCTTTCATTTTTGGATCTTCCGGTGTCTGGTTTTCGTTTTTTGTTTGTTTGTTTGTGTTTTTTGTTTGTTTTATTGTTTGTTTGTCTGACTGTCTGTCTGTCTTTTTTCCTGTCTATCTGTCTGTCTGTCTGTCTGTCTTTTTTCTGTCTATCTGTCTGTCTGTCTGTCTGTCTTTTTCCTGTCTATCCGTCTGATAGTCTTTCTCTGTGTTTCCAATCATCTGTTGTCTTTTGATCGTTCTTTCGTCTTTTATTTTCTTTTTCCTTTCTTTTTTTATTGTCAGACACACTCATTCAATATTTTGTTTTACAGGCAACTGATTCCTTTTTCATCATGGATTGCCTTTCCAAAATGCGTCTCTGTGCACGTATATGTGTGCGTTTGTGTGTGTATTTGTTTGTTTGTATGTGTGTGTGTGCGCGCGCGCGTGTTTGTTTGTATAATAACGGTATCATAATATTCTTCATCTTGTTTACCATCTTACCTTTCTTAATTACTCTTATTTTCAACATTATTATCCTCGTTATTGTCCATTCAGATGATATGTGTCCTTGTTTTCCAACTCTTCATCCCAGCCAAAAAATTCTCTTAATAATAATAATAATAATAATAAAAAAAAAAAAAAAAAAAAAAACAGAAGCAAGATTTTTCCCATTTTTTTCATAACTTACATCATTTAATCCTTTCCACACCAGCCAATATTTTCTCCCTCTTAGTTTTTTTGTTTTCTCTTTTACTCACATTATTTAATCCTTTCCTTTCCTCGTTGCCTAATTTCCCACATGACTGACAAAACGACCGAATCAAGCGACTGGAGAGAGAAACCGTCAACGCTGTATTACTGCAACAGACGACGTAATGTGACTGAAAAAACGAGAATTAAAACAATTAAACACTCTCGCGTGCAAACGATACAGTCTCACTCTCACGCGGAAATGCATATCCATCTTTGTAATTGCATTTATCTTCTCGCCTCGCTTGATTCCATCTTTATCTAATTATGTGTTATCCTCTGCTTCATCACTGTGTCATTGTGGCGTTCTCTTCTTCTTCCTTCCCTTGCTCCGCTCCTTCTTCTTCTTCATCATCGTCTTTTTTTTCTTCTTCTCTTTCCTCTGCTTTCTCCTGGTCCTTCTCTTCCTCCTCCTCCTCCTCTTTCTCCTCTTCCTCCTCTTCTTCGTCCTCCTTCTCCACCCCGCCCCCTTTCCCCCCATTTTTCTTCCCTCCACCTCCTCTTTTCTTCCTCCTCCTCCTCTTCTTCTTCTCCCCCTCTCTCCCCCCCCTCTTCTTCTTCCTCCTCTCCCACGTCCTCCTCCCCTTTCCCTCTACCTCCCCTTTTTCTTCCCCCTACGTCCTCCTCCTCCTCCTCTTCCTTCCCCTCTCTCTCCTCCTCCACCGTCTGACCCTTTTACCTCCTCCTCCCTATCTTTCTTTCTCTATTTCCCCTTCTCTCTTTCATCACGTCTCCTCCCTTATAATATCAATCGTCTGCATTCGCCACGCCCCTCTATCAAAACCTCTTTTAACTTTCTATCATCAAGTTCTCTCTCTCTCTCTCTCTATCACTCTTTCTCTCTCTCTTTCGCTCGCTCTCTCAATCTGTCTGTCTATCCTGTTCCCCTTCTTCTTTCCCCTTCCTCTCCTCGATCTATTTATCTTCCTCCATTTCGCTCACTTTCCGACTCTCTCTTTCTCTCTCCTTTTCTCTATTTCTATCTGTTTATCTATTTATTTATCTACAGCATTCATTATCTCTCTCTTTATCTCTCTCTCCTTCCCTCCCTTCCTCCCCCTCCCCACTTCCCTTCCTCCCCCCCCCCCACTTACCTTCCCCCCCCTCCCCACTTCCCTTCCTCCCCCCCTTCCATTCCCCCCCACCCTCCCCCCCCCTACCTCCCCCTCTCTCTCCCTCTTCCCATCTCCCACCCTCAGTCTCCCTTCCTCGTTTTCCTTTCCCCTCTCCCACCCCATCATCAAATTGTCCTCCACTTCCCCGTCATCGCCGTGTGTCGCTGTCTCCCGTGTTTTATGTCCTCTCGCCCCTTGTTGGCTGGCGGGCGGGCTGGCCAACCTCTCCCTCGCATAAACAAAGCACAGGGTAATGCATCCAACAGAGAAATGGTTGTCAGAAATTCAGCATTAATTGTGATAATAAAGTATGATTGACTCACTGGCGAATCAAGTTGATTGCGGTGTGGAGTTTTGCGGTTGTTGGCAGCGGTTGTTGCAGCGTGGTGTGATCTATATCATATTTTTTTTTCTTCTTTTTCTTCTCATCTACCTTCATCTTGTTTTGGTTGTTGCAGCGGTTTTTGCAACATGCTGTGATCTATATCCTCATTTTTTTCCTTTTTATCATCTACCTTCTTCCTTTTTATCATCTACTTCTCTCTCTCTCTCTTTCTCTTTTTCGTTGTTGCAACGTGGTGTGATCTATATGCTATTTTTTTTTCTTCTTCTTCTCATCTACCGTCATCTTGTTTTGGTTGTTGCAGCGGATTTTGCAACATGGTGTGATCTGTATCCTATTTTCTTTCTTCTCTTTTTCTTCCCTTCTTCTCATCTACCTTCATCTTGTTTGGTTGTTGCAGCGGGTCTTGCAACATGCTGTAATCTATATCCCCTTTTTTTTCCTTGTTATCATCTACCTTCCTCTCTTTTTTTTTCTTCCTTTTTCTGATCTACTTCTCTCTCTCTCTTTTTGGTTGTTGCAGTGGTGCTTGCAACATAGTGTGATCTATATTCTATTTTTTCTTCTCTGCTCATCTACCTCCCTTTCCTTTTGGTTGTTGCAGCGGCTCTTGCAACATGCTGTGATCTGTATCCTATTTTTTTCTCTGCCCTTCTTCTCATCTACCTCTTTTTGGTTGTTGCAGCGGTTCTTGCAGTATGGGGATCTACCTTCTACTTTCCCCTCTCTCCTCCTCCCCTCTCTCTTCCCCAGCGGTTTTTGCAACATGGTGATCTACCTCTCCTCTTCCCCTCCCCCCTTCCCCCTCTCTGTCTCTTCAAAAGCGGTTCTTGCAACCTCGGATCTATCTCCCTCCTTCCCCTTCTCCCCCTCCACCCTCTCTGTTCCCCCCTCATCGGTTCTTGCAGAGGGGGATCACCTCCCCCCTTTCCCCCTCCCCCCTTTTTTACCTCTCCCTTCCCCATCGGTTCCTGCAGACCGGTATCTACCCCCTCCTTCCCCCCCCTCCCTCCCTCACTTTTCCCCCAGATAATCCCTCATTTCCGACCTCCCCCCCCTTCCCCCCCCCCCCCCCTACCACTTTGGCCTCTATCCCCTCCCCCTCCCCCTCCCTTTTGCCAATCCCCCCCTACTCAGTCTCCTTCTCTTTAAACAATTCTCTCTCTCTATCTCTCCTTTTCTATCTGTCTATCTACTGATCTGTCTGTTCATCTCTGCATCTGTATATATATCTATATATAGTTGTCCATATATCCATCTGGTTCTTTATCAATCTATATGTCTCTATTTATCACTTTCTATCTATCGGTTTATCTTCATGTGCAGTGCCTTCTTTCTCGCTCTCTCTAACCTTTAGTCTTCCTCCTGGTCTTTCTTCCTGTTTACCTATCATCCATTTATGTACAGTCTCTCCCTCTCTCTCTCTCTGTCTCTCTGTCTCTGTCTTTGTTTCTGTCTCTCTCTGTCTCTGTCTCCGTCTCTCTGTCTCTGTCTCTGTCTCTGTCTCTGTCTCTCCCTCTCTCTCTCTCTCTCTCTCTCTCTCTTTTCTCTCTCTCTCTCTCTCTCTCTTTTTATATATATATATATATATATATATATATATATATATATATATACATATATATATATATATATATATATATATATATATATATATATATATATATATATATATATAAATATATATATATATATATATTATATATATATATATATATATATATATATATATATATATATATATATATATCTCTTCTCTCTCTCTCTCTCTCTCTCTCTCTCTCTCTCTCTCTCTCAGACGCTTCAAAGGTCACGCCCTCCAACTAGCAAGAGTGACCAATCAGGGTGGCGTACCCACGGCATCGCCGCCCTGCTGACCTAAGTCACGCCCCCTTCGCATATGACCTCTGACCTTCCCTTTGACCTGTACAAACACACCACACCGAGTCACGGTCCAGGTCGGGCATTACCTCCTCCTTGGGGCCACCACTCCAGGCCTCCTGCCGAGCCTACCTGCTGCCCGGGTCACCTCATCTCATGCTGGACTTCTGCAACCTCCGCCTCATGTTACTTTCGCCAGCAATAAACCTCCGGACCAGATTGTGCGATTCCATAAACAACCAACGTAAGAGTGTCAAAACAAACCCCGTACAGAATGGTGGCAGCGGTTGAATCCCAACAAGAAGCGTCTGTCTGTCTGCCTCTCTCTGTCTCTGTCTCTGTCTCTCTCTCTCTCTTTTTCTCCCTTTCTCTGTCTCTCTCTCTCTCTCTCTCTCTCTCTCTCTCTCTCTCTCTCTCTCTCTCTCTCTCTCGAAGGCGGTAGCAGGAGCAGTTGGCTGTATGATCTCAGAGCGCTAAGGACGAGCAGGAAAGCGCTACACAGACCACGTCCTAGTCTGAACTGGTGAAGCAATGACCCGGCCTTTATCAGAGCAGGAAAGTTGCTTACTTAGCGGTTTTACAAGGATTAGTTAAACGCAAGATGAGCGGAAGTAGCTACAGTAAACAACATGGCATAGATGATAACATGTAGGTTGTACTGGGTGTTATAGACAGATAATACAAGGATCATAACATAGCGTATATTTCGTGATCATATGTAATCATCGTGAGAACATGGAGTTGCATGGGTCACTGGTCTTTTAGGGTCCGTTTCATCGTTAATTTTGATCCGTTGAATATATAATTTAATTACCTGTTAAACTTGCGTCCGCCGAGCTGTCTTTTTCACTCTTTTGTCCCAGACTTTCTTTCTGTCTGTCTGTTTGTCTGTTTCTGTGTGTGTGTGTGTGTGTGTTTTGTCGCTGTCTTTGTCTGTCTGTTTGTTTCTTTTTCCCTCTGTCTCTCTCTATGCTTCTCTCTCTCTCTCTCTCACTCTCTCTCTCTCTCTCTCTCTCTCTCTTTCTCTCTCTCTCTCTCTCTCTCTCTCTCTCTCTCTCTCTCTCTCCCCCTCTCTCTCTCTCTCTCTCTCTCTCTCTCTCTCTCTCTCTCTCTCTCTCTCTCTCTCTCTCTCTCTCTCTCCTCCCCCTCTATCTCTCTCCTCCCCCTCTATCTCTCTCCTCCCCCCTTCCCTCTCTCTCTCCCTCATCTTCTTTATTTAATTTTTCTTATCAAACTTCCATCTTCAAGGACCTGTGACGGCACGTGCGTGATTTTGCCGAGTAATTCGTCCTTTTCAAGTAACGAAATCCAGTCTGAGTAGGATTTAATGTGATGGCAGAGGAAGTGAGGAAATAGAGGGGGCAGAGGGAGGGAGAGGGAGGGAGAGATAGAGGTGAGTGATAGATGTATATAAGCACACACACACACATTCAAATATGTTTATACACACACACACACACACACACACACACACACACACACACACACACACACACACACACACACACACACACACACACACACACATACATATATATATATATATATATATTTATATATATATATATATATATATATATTATTTTGTATTTTATATATATATATATATATATATATATATATATATATATATATATATATATATATATATATATATATATATATATATATATATATACAGATAACGGTGCAGCTAGATAGAAAAACAGATAAATAGATAGCTAAACAAATACACAGATATATAAACACACAGATAAGCAGACGAATAAACAAACAAGAAACAAACACACGAAGCCCAAACCCACCTCGACAGACACGCATGACAGACCCAATAGACAGATAAGCAGAGATAGAAATAGACAAATTAGTAAAGAATAGACGTGGATGGCGAGAACCGGACGCCCGCGCACAAGAGAAGGGATCAGTCAAGTGCACGAAGAGGGGAAACAGCAGACATTTAATGAGAATAAAAGGATGGAACGAAGTGCTTGGAGAGGGAAGAGGGGAAAGATGAGAGAGAGAGAGAGAGAGAGAGAGAGAGAGGGAGAGGGAGAGGGAGGAGGAGAGGGGGGTGGGGGAGGGGGGGGGAGAGGAGAGAAGAGAGAAAGAGAGAGAGAGGGGAAGTAATGAGGATAGAGAAGGGAGGAAGAGGGGAGAAAGGTAGAGAAGGAGAACGGGGGAAGGAAGGGAAGGAAACGTAATAAGTAATAAAAGCAGGGATTAGGAATACAGAAGGAAAATGTTATTCTGAAAAATTAAAGTAAACGATCGAAAATGAAAAGAAAATAAAGATAGAAAAAGTTTATCTATCTATCTCTATCTCTATCTATCTGTCTATCTATCTATCTATCTATCTATCTATCTATCTATCTATATACAGATAGATAGATAGATGGATATATAGATAAAAAGATATATAGATAGATAGATAGATAGATATAGATATAGATACATAATTACCAATCTATCTATCGTCTGCCTATTTATCTCTCCTTCCCTCCGTCCTTCTTTCCATCCTTCCCCCTCTCCTATTTCTATATCCCCTCCTCCACCCATCCTTCTCCCTCTTCGTCCCCTATCCCACTTCTCCACTCTTTTCCTTCCCTTTCCCTTCTCTTTTTTCTCCTTTCTTTCTTCTTCTTTACAGTCCTTTTCCTACATGACCTCACAACGCCTTTGGAAACTTCTT
>NW_027217396.1:0-12454 GCF_042767895.1 Penaeus vannamei | reverse complement strand
TGTAAATTTGTGAAATGAAAATCTAAAACAGGAAAAGGAAGTGAACTTAGCAATCAAACACAAAAGATAAAGCATTGAAGACATGGCACAATCTTGTGGAGAAGAAGCAGATTCCAAGGATCCATCAGAAAATTCAAATTACAGCACCCCCACATTAATGAGTGAAAAAACAAGTAAAAGTTAAGATGAAAAAAACGTAAACCAAAGTCTGAAATGAATAAAAGATGCCAAGATTGACCTCATTAGAATTAAGTAGGTGGGCACACCTATGGGTAATAAGGAAGTTGATTCAAGGCGGCAAGAGATGGAACTAATACAGATAGAGTAACAGAGAAAGGAAAAATAAAAAAGATGCTGAAAGAATACACTACAGAAAATTTGCCAATCAACTAGATAATTGCGGCCAAAAAGATGCAAATTAGACCCGAAACCAAATCACTTCTAAAGAAGAATCATGAAAATCAGAAAAAAAAGGCAAACACAGAAGATAAGAAAAAGTCAGGAAGAAGAAAAAGAAAACCCCCCCAAAGAAACAATTCCCAATGAACCAAGATAAGGAACAAAAAAAAAAAATGACCAAAACAAATACAGAGGAAGAAAAACCAGGACAACCCACTCCACCCAAAAGGAAAGAAACCCAGCAGAAAAATCCCGAGGAAGATCACAATAAACACCCCAGGAGAAGAACCAAAGTCCCCCCAGAAAATCCAAGCCAGGAACCCTAAAAATCCTCAACATCAACCCCATGAACAAAAGAAAGAAAAGCCCCCAAACCCTGAAAAAGAAGAAAGCACTCCAAGAATCCAACAAGGATAAAACCACAAACCTGCCAAACTCAAGGACACGAAAAAAAGGCAGGAAACCAAGAGGGAACAATAAAGAAAGAAGAAAACACAAAGAAAAAAATCAAGACATAGCCTAGAAAAGAAGAAAGCAAAAACAGAATAAAAAACAGCCAAAAAAGGAAAGAACAGGAAAAACAAAAAAACAAAAAACAAGGAACAAAAAGGAAAGACCCAAAAAGCAGGGCAAGCAAACACACCCAAAAGACACCAAAAGAAAACCCCACAACACTACCCAGAGAACCAAAACCCAACCCAATACCAGAAAAAAGCAACCGACAAAAGAACACCCAGAAAGAAAAGCCACAAAACAAACAAGGGAAAACAGGAACCACACAAAAACACCCGAACAGATCCAGGGCAAAACCCCAAGGAACCACCCAAGCAAGACCCACCTAAGCAGAAACCCAAAGAATTACCACGGGCAAGGCAACGAGAACCAGTGCCAAAAAGGAAGCCATAGGGAATAAGTACAGAAGGCCTCTCCAAAACCAGCGACTAAAAGGGAATTATCGGGCCACCCAAAAACCCTGTGGGAACAGGAACCTTGAAAATTAAAAAGAAAACAAAAGATTGAGATCCCTACAGGCATGAAATGAGAACGGCCACAAAGGGAGAATCACAGAACTCCAAGAAACAGGATGAGCAATCCTAAAAGAAACTCCAGGTTAAACAATGTACATGAAACTTTAGAACAGACTTAAGAAAGGTCCAAATGACAAAAAAAGAGAACTTAAAATAATAAAACCAGTGCAAAAAAACAGAAAATGGCATATCTGAAAACAGAATAAAAAGGAAGCCCATTGAAAGTACGGAAAATACCTAAACAACCAATAACCTAAAATGAAAGAAAGAAGTCTTAAAACAGTTACTTAAACTAAAAAAGAGAGGAAAAGAAATTTAGAGAAAAGAAATTACTAAAAAACCCAAATCCGAGATCCAACAAACCCAAAGAAAAGACTGTAACCATGGAAAGTAACAGACAAGCGATTAAGACCCACAGCCAGAACCATAGAACAACTACCATACCGAGACCCCCTGAATTAAAAAAGCCTCTAGGAATTTCCATCCAGGTTCCAGCCAATTTCTCCTGAATAGTTTCATACCTCATCCCCAAGACTCTTTGTAGGCAACTCAGAATATTTCATCTAAAAAGATAAAGCAACTCAATTCAACCCCCACCTTAAAGACTAAACATGTTCAAGCACCAAGTAAGAATTCATAACGGCAAGTCAGAAAGGAGCTCATTCGATTCTAAATTTATCTCCATAGAAGAAAAACAAAAGCGAAACACATAATCTTAATCATAACATACTGGAATTTTACCGCAAGGCGACTAGAATTCAGGTAAAGAACCCCAGTTAAAGTACAGAAAAAAAGGAATGCCATAGGACACTCTGTCATATGACAATAGGAAAAGTACAAAAGGACAAAACCATCAAACAAACCATACTAATTCATTGCACCCCAACCCAAGAGTCATACCATCTACATTAAGAATAAAAAAATAGGAGCCAAAATAAAAGCATGAAATCAGGGGATCTTTAAAAAAGGATTAAAAAAACATAGATACCAATATAAAGATAACAACAGTGAAAAAAGAGAACCAGAAAAACGCTGATTTACCCATCAATTCACGACCCAGAAAATGACTAAACCTTCTTAAAGGAAATAGAATGGGACAGAAAATCTGAAGGAACCCCATGGGAAAAGATTAAGGCCCACCCCAAGAGAGAAAAGGAAAACTACGACACTATCAAGAAATCCCCAGACCTCAAGAATAATCAACATTAAAAACAGGAAGAGAAAAAGTAAAAACAACGAAAACAATAAAGGAAAAACAATAACAATGAAGCACAAAAAATAAACAAAAACAAAAGCAAAATATAAAAATTAGGCAATTTAAGGAAACCAAAGACAAATATAAAATTAAACTAAAAATAAAAAAAAAAAAGTAACTTTAGCAGACGCCAGGAAAAAACCCAGACCAAAAACATTTAATATGGAATAAAAGAAACCAAAGTAAGATACAAACAAAAAAAAGAAAAAAAGCAAATAAAGAGTAATAAACAATAAAATAACAAAAATAAAATGACAAAATCCGGACACGAAAAATAAAGATAGAAAGAAATAACCAAATATAAAAAATAAGTACCATTAAGACCATAGAAAATAAAATATAATAAAAAGTAAATAAACCGCAGAGAAAAGAATAATAACGAGAATAAAGAAATAAAAATAAAAAACAGATATGGAAAGGTAAAGAATTAATTATAAAAAGAAATCTAAGAAGAAGAAGGATAAACAAAAATCTAAGAAAAGAATAATACAAAAATAAAAGAAACTAATAATAAAGAAAATGGCATAAAAAAAAAAAAATAAACAGAAAAAAATGGAAAATGACATGAAGCGAAAATCGGTAAACTGAGAATCTTATTAATATAAATAAAATAAAAGGAAACGAATAAGAAAGATAAAAATGTAAAATTTTGAAAACTAAAAGGGATAAAAAATTAAAGACACAATAATAGACCTAAAGAAATGGAAACATTTAGAAGGAATCGGGGGAAGGGAAATCCCCACTTCCAGGACAAGTTCGGAAATTTCTTGAAAAATACCGTTTCAAAGATATGTTTACTTACAATATTATAATTTAATATTTAGATTTTTACATTAGAATTTCAAGATTTTATACTTAAAATATTAAGATTTGTCCCTGTTCCGGTGAACCACCTCCGGGAATTACCCGATTTTCTTATTCTTTTAATAACACGATGGAGAAGGTTTTTTATTCAAATTTCAGGAATTCTTAAGCTTAAATAAATGAGTATTGCTCTCTTTTGAGTAAACATAAAGTTAAATAACGTTTTTACGTCACCTGACTTAATTTTCGGTATGTATTTAGTTTTCTTGGGTTACAGGGTACTTTGTAGTATCGCTTTTACTTCCGCTAGGCATTTCTTTCGTTTTCCGACTTGTACTTAACTTTTTTATTTTTTATGTGTTATCCTTCCAGGAACGCTTGCACAGGTCTTCTATGAACCCTAACCCCCCATCTACCATTGTCCCTCAAAGGGTTCCGCCTGGATCCTCTTGAACTAAGTCCGGAGATATGGAGGTCTACCCTTAAAGTTTTTTTTTTCCCAAGTCACCTATCCGGAAAGAAGTGCAGGGTGAAATGATGGTTTCCTCCCCCCCCTCCCCCGAAGCACCCCTCACCCGGGCGTCCCCCACTTCGCTTGCCCCCGACGCCTCGGAACGTGTACCCCCTTTGAAGTTTGCCTGGTATATTATGTTTGGAAAAGATTGTTAACTCCCACCACCTGAAGAAGCCCTGGCTAAACGCTAGGCTTGAGTAACTTACTCTACGGTTAAGGTTGTTCTCCCCTTCCTTAACTAACTCATTCTATCGTCCTTCCTGACCAACAAGACTATTCTTCGTCTTTGCCTGACCGAAGACATGACTAATATTCGTAAACCCTGTTATTTCAAGACCAGCCTTGTAGGACTTATTAAAAACCGAACTTTTAACCTAATGATTGATACCAGTCTTCCCACCCAGCAAGACAAGCTCCATACGATTTGATACCAGTCTCTGCCCACCCAGCAAACTCTCTTATTGTCTTTCCCGCCAAGCAAGACAAGAACAACCTACATGTACTCTTAGTTCTATGTTTCGAAAACTAACTTTCACCTAGTTTGTTAAAGGAAATTTTTTCCTGGAAATTTTTATCTTTTTTTCTCATTTCGGCCTGAAAGCTTTCTAAAATCTTTGGATGGCAAACCATCCTATTTTGTTTGGACTCTGGAGGACCGCAACACCCCTGGAAAAAAGAGTTTTAGGTTTTGTTTTTATAGAATTTATTGTATCCTAAACGGACTTTTTAAATTGTGATTTATTTGAGAATAAGAGAAATAAGGACTTAATTTTGAAAAAACAAAAGTAAAAACAAACATGCCTTGACAAGCAGAAATGAGAATACAAAGGACATAGAAGAAAGTATAAGATAGTCTCAACACTGGAAACAGAAGTTACAAGATGGAAAATTTACAAAAAAAAGCGGAAACCCCTAGCTTGAAGGAGGTGAATCACGGGGGCAAAAGTAGAACCAAGCACCCTCCACCTATGTGGGAATAAGAGGAGAGGTCTTCAGGAGAAATTCATTACAGACACTCCCCACTACACAGAGAAACAGAGAAAAATTAAAAAAAAAGAAGAGCGACAAACACCCTAAAAGATCTGATGATGTAATTAAAGGATGCCATAGATTGACCAGTTACAAAAAACAAATGCTACCATATAAGAAGGATTATCTGCAAGGCCAAGAAAGCAAGTAAGCAGAAATAAGAAAGTAGAATGAGAGAAAATAAAAGAAAAAACCGAAACAGAATCCCCACTCCACAAAGAATTAGAGCCAACTAGAGTAATTTGCCAAAAGATTACAAATTACAACCCCAGAAACCACCCACAGGGTACCAAAAATCATAAAAGCTGGAAAAAAGAAATAAAAAAATGTCAGGATGATAAAACAAGGTCCCCCAAAGCCAGAATTGGAAACCAAATAATGAAAAAGGACCAACAAGAAATAAAAAAAAAGAACAAAAAAGAGAAAACACGGAGCAATCCCCACTCAAAATGTGAGAAATCTAGGAGAAAATACCAGAAAGATCACTCAGAGATACCAGGAGGAGAAGACAAAACAGGTTAAAAAACCATAAGGAGAACAGAATACCCAACCTTCCCCCCCGTCCCAGGAAAAAGAAGGGAGAGTGCCATAACCTGAAAAAGGAGACAAGGCATGAAAATGGATCCCAATCTAAGTAAAAACAGCAAGAGTCCCAAAACAAAACAGGAAAAAAAGCAACCAAGGAACAAAAAAAGAAGGAAAATACAAAAGAAAAAGAAAACCCGAACAATGCTATAAAAATCAAAAAAACAGAAAAACAGAGAAAAAACCACCAAAAAACGAAAGACAGAAAAAACCAAAAAAATACCACAATACCAGGGAAAACAGGAAGAGTGCCAAAGACGGAAGGCAAATCTACGAGGAACCCCAAAGAGAACTACCTCTACCAAGGAAAGAAACCCAGCCCAACAAAAAAAGGCCAAAACAGAACCACGACAAGAAAGACAACAAAAAGAAGAACGTCTCCTACACAAAAATACCGAACAGAACCAGGAATCATGAAGACCAAGAGGAAGCACCCAAAGAAAGAATCCCAAAGGAAATACACTGGGCCCAAGAAGAGGAGAAGATGCAAGAAGAGTACGAGATGGGGGGAATAAAGGACAGAAGGCTCTACAAACCAGCTGTAAGAAAGAATCTTTGTGCTCAAAAAGTGAAACTAGGAAGCCTTGAAAGATTAAAAACAAATAACAAAGATGCAGATCCCTTAGGCTTTGAAGAGAGAAAGAAAAAAAGAGAATCAGCAAGAAGAAACAGAAATTCTACAAAGAAATCCATTTAGAACAATACATTTAAACCGTGTGAAAAAACTAAGAAAGGCCCAAAAGGCTAGAAAGAGAGACCAAAACTAGCCAAACCCGACTGGTATTAGAAAGAGAAAAATGACTTGTGGTCTAAGGAGTAAAATGTAAGCTTTTAGGAAATAATCCTTAACAACCAATAAACTACTTGAGAAGCAATATAACCTTCCTAGGAAGGGGAAAACAGGTTTCCACAGGAAAAGAGATGCTAAGACAACCCTATCCCCCACCTACCAAAAACCATAGAAAAGGACCCTATAAGAGGCTAGACAGACTAAATAATGCCCCCCACCATAGATATTAAATTTTGTTATCCTCCTAAATTCAAGAACTACACTGGGAAAGTTCCGCATTTCAGTTACAGCTATTTTTTTCCTTGATAAGTTCATAACTACCCAGAGAATTCTTTTAGGAATCATAGAAGAATTGCATCTGGAACAAGAGATATAAATCAAGCACATACAATAAAGGAATAAACACAAAAACTCCAATTCTGGCACTCTATAACCAGGGCAAAGTACACAAGGGTTATCCTTAGCCATACAAACAGCTACATAGGAAAGACAAGCTGGACAAACAACTATTCTAAGAACATAAGAATTGAATACCACAGAGGAGCATAAACAAGGTGAATAGATACACCAGATTAATTCACAGAACACTAGGATCATCTGAATGGTAATAGAAATGAAGAAAAGAAAACAGGACAAACCTCCACCCATACCTCCATTGCACCCAGCAAGAATACACTATTCTCAAATTAAGAATCAAAAGAAAGAATACGCACAAACAGGGAAGCATGAAAAAGGGAAAAAAAGGAATCAAAGAACATGATCAGCCAAAGATAAAAATAACAAAACATGAAAAAAAGGAACAGGAAAAACGCCGATTCCAGATATCGCCTAGAAAATTATAAACATCTAAAGGAAATATGGAATGGGCTCAGAAAGTAAAACCCCTGAAAAGCATTTAAGCCAATGATAGCATAGAAAAAAAAACATAGGAAGAGAAAACCAGACCTAAAAAAACAATTAATCAGGAAGAAAGAATAATAAAGAGAACAATAAAAGAAAAACAAAAAAATGAAAGAAAAAAAATAAACAAAAAAAAAACAAATATAAAATTACTGCAATACGGAACAAACAAAGATACGAAGAATTAAAACAAAAATAATAACATGAAAAAAAGTTAATTTTAAATGAATAAAAACCTCGAGACAAGATAATATGCAGAAAAAGATAAAGAAATAAAAAGATAAGAAAAATGAATAAAAAATAAACAAAAAAATAAACAATATAAAGAAAAATGGAACGATAAACAAAGATACAAAGAAATAAATATAAAGAAAATAATACAAAACATTAAAAAAATAAGAAAAATATGTAAAAGAGAACAGAATAATAAACGAATAACAGAATAAAACATAAAAAAAGTCGGAGACGTACAGGATATTATAATAAAGAAATCTAAAAGGGAAGATAATTCAAAAATACTAATAAAGATATACAAAATATAAACTTATAGAAAAGAAAGGTATACAAAAACATAACAAATCGCAAAATTGAAAATACTTCGATTGGTACATGAATTATGCTTATATATATGATATAACTTAATTAAAGTCGATGAGATATTATATCATTTGAAACTAAAGGGTAAAACTCAAAGACGCATATCCTCGGAATAAACATCAAGGAACGGGGGAACGGAAATCCCCCCTTCCAGAACATTTCGGGTGTTTCTTCGAATTCCTTTAAAGATAGACATAATATAATTTTATATTTGTTTTACATTTTTCGTTTTTGTTTTATTTCGTTTGGTCCCTTGGTCGCGTACGACCATGATTACCGCGTACCTTTCCTTCTTTTATAGACCAATGAAGTTTTTTTTTGAGAATTCAACAAGTTCGAAGAAATAGAATGCTACGCCCTCCTTCTTAGTAAGCATCAAAGGAATGACGGGTTCCGTCCTTCGTCATCATTCGGAAGATTCTACTCTGGTTACAAGCTTTGTAATACCCTCTACTCCGTTAGGACTTTTCTCTTTCTCCTTTATAAATTTTTTATTTTTTGAGGTATCCTCAGAACCGCTCACAGACCTGGAACCCTAACCCCCCTCTGATTTGCCCAAAATTCTGCTGGATCCGTCTTCAATAATCATAAGAAGAGATGCTAACTGAAAAGAGTTTTTTTTCTACATGGAAGAATGACAGAGTTAAATAACTGATCTTCTCCCCCCCCAACACCTCACTCGACGTCCCACCGCTGCCACGAGACGACACGGCCCTTTGAAGTCTTTGCTCCTGTGATATATTGATGTTTGTAAGCGTAATCCTCACAGCACCTGGAACCCGGGAACCTTGTTACGATGATACGGTTTTCCCCTATTCTTAAATTCTTTTCCGCTGACAACAAGACATAGAATTCTTCGTCTTTCCTGCCGCAGAATACTGAAATTTACAAAAGCCCTTTTTTAAAATGACCTCTGTGGGACTATTTTAAAAACAATTTTACTTAAATTTATACTCTTTCACCACAACAACTCTTTTCTAACGGTCATTTTTGTTGTTGGACCTCTGGAGGACCGCACACACTCCCCTGGAAAACAGCAGATGTTTTAGGTTTTGGCTTTTATATGAATTTATTTGTATCCTACTAACACGGAGCTTTTGTAAAAGTTGTGATTTATTTAGGAATAAGAGAGAAATAAGGTGACTTGATACTTTTACTCAGAAACAAACAAAAGATAAAAACAAACATGCCTATGACAAGAGCGAACGCAATGAGAAATAACAAAGGACCAGTAGAAGAAGGAGTTATAGATGATATGGTCTCAACACTGGGAAGCAGTCTAGAATCAGTCCTTGACCAAGCAATGGGAAATATTGTGACAAATGAACAAATGTCGGATAATCCCCTAGCCTTGAAGGGAGGCTGGAATCACCCCTGGCATGGGCAAACACAAGTCCAGCAATCCAAGCATCCCCTCTGGCACCATTATTGCTTGGTGGAGAAGTACAGCTAGGCTTCCCAGAGGATCCATTCATGGATGAAATTCATAATTTACAGGATCACCCTCCCCTCACTACACATGAGGAAAAAACAGAAGTTAAAAGATTGACAAAGTTATATAAAGAAGAAGCAGTACAAACACCCCTTAATAAGGTATCTAGATAGATGTGAATTAAAAGGAGTGACCGATAGATTTGACCTCAGTTTACAGAACATAGACAGTAGGATGAGGGACCTACCACCTATGTGGGTAATTGAGATGGGAGAGTTGATCTTGCAAGGGGCGGCAAGAAGATGGCAAGGCCTAATGGCAGCAGCAATCAGAGCTAGCACAGTAGAAGTGAGGAGAAAAATAATAAAAGAAAAGAAGTGCCTGAAACAGAAATATCCCCACTCCTACAGAAGAATTTGCCATGATGCCTACACTAGAGGTAATCTTGCGGCCAAAAAGATTGACAAATTACAACCCCCAGAAACCAAATTCTACCTTCTACAAGAAGGCACTCCACTCATGCAATATATCAATGAAAAAACAAGCATGGAAATAACAGAAGATGAAAGAAAAATGGTCATGGAATGTATGAGAAACATAGGCATAAACTCCCCCCCAGAAGACCCAGAATTCCCCGCAGATGAACCAAATAATGAAATAAGAGAACCAGAACAAAGAAATAAAAGTGACCAAATAGAACAAATACAGGAGGAAGAACAAACACAAGGAGCAATCCTCCCACCTCCACCCTCCAGCAATGGTACAGAGGAAATACCTCAGGCAGAAAATGATGCCTCGGAGGAAAGAGTCACTCAGATTGACCTACCTCCAGGAGGAGAAGACAACACACAGGTCTCTCTCCCCATAAACAACTCCATAAGGAGTCCTGGAACCCTAGAATTATTCCTTCCAACCCCTTCTTCCCCTCCCTGCTCCTCAGGACTAAAAGAAAGGGAAGAAGCCTGCCATAAGCTCCTTGAAAAAGTAGTAGGAGCAATAGGCCAGTTGGAAAATGTGATCTCCAATCTGAATGATAAAATCACAGCCATAGACCTGTCCTCAAACATTCAGAGAGACACGGAAGAAAAAGGCCAGGAGAACCAAGGAGTGGAACAAAATAAAGATAAGGAAGAAATAATACAAAAGAAAAAGAAAGACCCAGAGACATGGATGGCTTATAGAAGATATGCTAAGAGAAAGACAGAAGAAGACAGGAGATATAAAAACCAGCCAAAAAACGGAAAGACACAGAGAAAAACACAAAATACAATACCACAAAATACCAAGGGGAACAAAACAGGTGGAAAGAGTGCCCAAAACAGTACAGGGCAAGGGCAACATCCTCCCACCCGAGGACACCCACAAATGAGAACACCCCACCTAACCTCTTACCCCAGAGGACACAGAAATCCCAGACCCCAATACCAGAAAAAATGGCAACCCCACAAACAGAACCACCCACAGAACAGAAGGGAAATGCCACAAGAACAAACAAGGAGACAGAACAGGGACTTCTCCTATCACAAAAATCACCCGAACCAATATTACCAGGGTCAAAACCCTCACTGGATGAGCCACCCACAGCCATGGAAGCCACCTCAAAGACAGGGAAGATATCCCCAAAGAGGAAATTACCACTGGGCCCAAGGGCAAACAGGAGGAAGGCAGTGGCAAGAAGGAGGGTACGGCAGATGGGGTTGGAATTAATAGTGACAGAAGTGCCTCTGACCAGAACCCAGCTCTCTGTACTAAGTAAAGGAAGATCTTTTGTTCCTGGGCCTCCCCCCCAAAAAAAACCCCGTTGGAGAATCTAGGAAGCTCTATGAATAGATTAAAAGAGCAAATAAACAAAAGATTTGCAGACTCCCTCTTACCAGGCTTTGAAGATGAAGAACTAGGCACACACAAAAAGAGGAGAATCATGCCACAGCAACTTCCAATGAAACAGAGGATGAGCATTCCTACAAAGAAACTCCCAGGTTTAGAAACAATGGTACATTGTGAAACCATGGATGTAGGAGAAAGAATCTTAAGAAAGTGTCCCTCAAATATGAGCAAACTAGAAAGAGAGACCTTGAAAGATCTAGCTCAAAACCCAGACTTGGTCATTAAGAAAGCAGACAAAGATGGAGCATTAGTGGTTCTGAAAAGAGAAAGTTACATAAAAATGGGTGAAGCCCATTTGAAAGATACGGAAACATATATCCCCTTAAACAACCCAGATAAAGCACTAGAAACTGTAAAGAGACAGAGCAAGATCTTAGTAAACCGTTTCTTCAATCTAGATAACTCAGAAAAAGGAGGAGGAAACAGAAGAAGTTTCCTAGCAGGACAAAGAGATGCATTACTAGAACATAACCCAATTATCCCGCACTGGTATGTCCTACCAAAAACCCATAAGAAAAAGGACCCTGATACAGGCCTATGGCCAGGTAGACCAGTACTAAGCGGATGTAATGCCCCCACCAGGCCAGTAGATAGATTGTTAACAACCTATCTCACTCCCCTGTTGGACCTCCTCCCTGAGAGATTGCAAGATACTACAGCCTTCCTGAGGAAAGTTTCCGCATTTCCCAGGTTTCCACCAGGCTCTATTATTTTCTCCTTTGATATAGTTTCACTATATCCCTCCATCCCCCAGGAGGAAGCTTCTTTTGTAGTGGCAAACTTCTATGAGAAGAATTTTGCATACGTAAAAGAGAAGCTAAAGACAGACTATAATATCATAGCCCCCCCACCATACCTAATAAAGGAAGGTATAGACCATGTCTTACAAGGCACACTCCTAAGATTCAATGAGCACTTCTATAACCAGGGCAAAGGTACAGCAATAGGAGCTTCAGTCTCTGTAGCCATAGCTGAAATTTTTGTTCATGCTAGCATAGAAGGGAAAAGACAAAAGCTGGACAAACAACCATCAGTATTCTATAGATACATAGACGATATCTTTGGAATTTTTACCGGCACAGAGGCTGAGCTCATAGAATACCACCAGGAGTTGAATAAGATACACCCAGATTTAAAGTTCACAGTGGAATACAGCAATAAGGAATTGCCATTTCTGGACACTCTGGTGTATATAGACAATGAAGGAAAAGTACAAACAACGGTGTATCATAAA
>NW_027217394.1:5000-7500 GCF_042767895.1 Penaeus vannamei | reverse complement strand
GAAGAGGAAGAGATGAAGAAAAAAAAGTAAAATAAAAAAAGGAAAAGAAAGAAAAGGAAAAAAAGAACATGGCAACCGATGAAATAGAAAGATCGTACACATTAGTGAAAAATTATTATCCAAGACTAACACTTATTCTACGGCTAAGTGGTGAGTCTGTAGCTATCGTATGTATGAATGCCTTTTGTTTGTATATTGTTATTGTTATTACCAGCATTTATTGTAGTTGTAGATGAAACAGTAGTAGTAGTAGTAGTATTTGCAGTAGTAATAGTAGGTTGTAGTAGTAGTATTTGCAGTAGTAATAGTAGGTAGTAGTAGTAGTAGTAGTAGGTAGTAGTAGTAGTAGTAGTAGTAGTAGTAGTAGTAGTAGTAGTAGTAGTAGTAGTAGTAGTAGTAGTAGTAGTAGTAGTAGTAGTAGTCGCAGTAATAGTAGTAGTAGTAATCGTAGTCGTAACAGCAGGATAACTTGTAGTTTTTTGTAGTAGTCGTGCCAGCCGTAACAGTAGTAGTTCTAGTAGTTACAGTAGAAGTGGTAATAGCCTTGTTAGCATTACGAATCGACCTTATGCACGGCGTTGACCAGTTCCCTGTCACCCCAAGATCCAAAAGCCTTAGGTTCCAGACTGACTACCTTAATAGCACCAGTCAAGACCTTTCCTCAGGGTACGAAGGGTGGTTAACAGTGCTTTCATGCGTTAAGGTAGCACCAATAGCCTTTAAAGTGTATGAACTAGGCGCCTTAAACAGTGACCGCATGAACAAACATAATATAGATCAGTGAAAGGGAGAAATCTTCACTCATTCTGATTAAAGGAAGTAGAACACCATCTTCATTTATTCTGATTAAGGGAAGTAGAACACAACCTTCACTCATTCCGATTAAGGGAACCAGGGCACCATCACCAGATTATCCCCTGTACGACCGTGATTTATGAAAAACAAGAAAAAAAAGGTCAGATTAACGGTGTGAATAGAGCTACGACCTCTGGAACTTCGCCCGGCAGGAACAGCTGTGAGGTGACGTGAGTTCCAGAGACTAAACTGGTATGGCGCTTCAATAATAATGAGGGTGATACTAATTGCTGTTATAAACTATCGTTATTATTATTGTTTTTATTTTTGTTCATTGTTATTTCCATTATTACCATCATCATTATTATCATCATTACTATTAGTGATCATTCTTATCATTATCATTATTATTAGTGATCATTCTTATCATTATCATTATTATTAGTGATCATTCTTATCATTATCATTATTATTAGTGATCATTCTTATCATTATCTTTATTATTATGATGATGATTATCATTATTGTTATTATCATTATCAGTATGTTGTTATTATCATTGTCACTATCATCATTATTATTATCACTGTTATCATTATCATACTTTTTATCCTCATCATTATTGTCATTACTATTATCATTATCTTCATCGTCATCATGATTATTATTGTCATAATCATCATCATTATCATTGTGAAAATATAACCAACAGAGGAATACCAATTAATTTATATACCATTCATATGCCTATCTACCTGTCTATCTATCAACCTCTATCTATCTATCCATCTATCTATCGTTCTTTCTTTTAATAATCCCTCAAAAATCTTACTCCAGCTTCGAGAGATTTTTAACATTTTTCCATTTCTCTCCATCACTTTGATCGCTCTTTATCACTTCCTCTATTTCTTCCTCCCGCGAGCATGACATAGACTGAAGACTATACAAGCTGCTCGGGCGTGAAGGGTAACACACACGGGGACAAAATAATGGTCTTTGGTCTTTTGCCAAAGAGCGGTCTGCGGGCCGGGCGGGAGGGTATTTTCCTATCGCTTTTCTGTTTTTTTTTTTTTTTTTTTTTTTTTTTTTTTTTGGGGGGGGGTATGTAGGATATTTTCATATCGCTTTTTTTTTTTTTGGGGGGGGGGGAGTGGAGGGGTATGTATGGGTATTTTCCTATCGTTTTTTTTTTTGTGGGGGGGGTGGAGGGGTATGTAGGATATTTTCATATTGCTTTTCTGTGTTTTTTTCGTTTTTTTTTTTTTTTGGGGGGGGAGGGTGGAGGGGTATGTACGGGTATTTTCATATCGTTTTTCTTGTTTTTTTGGGGGGGTTGGGGGTGGAGAGGTGTGTAGGATAATTTCTTATCGCTTTTTTTTTTTTCTTAGGGGGAGGGGGGGGGTGGAGAGTATGTAGGATATTTTCCTATCGATTTTCTGTTGTTGTTTTTTTTCGTTTTTTATTATTACTATTTTCTTGGTGGGGGTGTGGATAGGTATGTAGGATATTTTCCTATCGATTTCGTTTTTTTTCGTTTTTTTTGGGGGGGTGGAGGGGGGAGGTGTATATACGTGTTTCTTTTTTTGTCTTCGTGTTCGCTTTCTCCTTATTTATCTTGTTCTTCTCCTCCATCGTCTTCTCCTTCTTCTTTCCATTATATTCGCGTCTCTTTCTTCTCTTTCCATTTCCCATTTCTCTCCTTCAT
>NW_027217392.1:0-2500 GCF_042767895.1 Penaeus vannamei | reverse complement strand
CTTCCTTTTTTCTCTCTCTCCCTTTCTCTTCCTTTCTCTCTTTCACCATCTTTTTCTTTATGATAGCTCTCCACTCTCCATCTCTCATTTTTTTCCTTTTTCTTCTCTCTCTTTCTTCCTATGTCCCATTTTATCTCTAAGTCTATTTCTATTTCCTTTTGCTCACGCCCTACTTTTCTCTCTCATTTCTTTCTTTTTTTTCTCTTTATTTCTCTCTATCTCTTTTGTTTATTTTCTTTTTCTCTCTCTTCCTCTCTTCCCTCTAGTCCCCTCTGTCCTTTTTCTGTCTTTCCCTATTTCTTCTTCCTCTCGCTCTTTCTTCTTTTCTTTCTCTCTTCCATTTTCTCTATCTCTCTCTCTCTTCTTTTGTCCCATTTTCCATTCGCCTTCTGTTCCTTTTCGTCCTCCCATCTCTCTTAATTCCCTCTCCCATTCTCTTTCCTTTGCCCTCTCTTCCCCTTCTTTCCCTTTCTTTTGAAGTCCGGTTATCCTCCTTGCTTTTTATTCCTCCTTTTTATATTATTTCTTCGCCGGATTTGTTCCTTTCATCTGTCTTTCTTCCTCTTTCCTCTCTCTCCATCCAAAATTGCTTTTCTTTTGGCGCCCTTGTAACAGAAAATAAACAATGAAGTTCTTGTTTTCATTACTTCCTCCTTCTTCTTCTTCCTCCTCTTTTTCATATTATTATTATAACTATTGCTATTATTATCATTACTCTTATTTCCACCATTACTATTATCATTATCATCATCATTATCAACACTTTTAATAAAATCATTATTATCGTTTGTCTTTCTAGATTCGTTCTTCTTTTTAATTTTCCTCTCGTTGTCATATATACCCCCATTTAATGTCGACTTTTGTTCTATGTATCTAATTTCCCTTCTCCTACTCCCCCCCTTTTTGTGGGTGCCGGCTTTCTTGCTCTCCTCTCTCTTCCAGCTCCTCCTCTTTCTCTTTTTTCTCTTTCTCCTCTGCCTTTTCCTCTTCTTTTTTGTCTTCCTTTTCCTCCTCCTCCCCTTGGTTCTTCCCTTCCTCCGCCTTCTTCTTCTCCTTCTTCTTTTTCTTCCCTTTCTTCTTCTCTACCCTCCTTCTCCTCGTCTTTCTTCTCTTTTTGTTTTTCTTTTATCACAACTTTTCTTAGGCTTCTGGTGTTTTTTATCTTTCGACTCAAAAGGTCAGGCAGCAAAACATAAATAAGTTCCCCGGCGCATGTGAACCCAGATAATACTGTCTGTTATGTAAGGCAGACTCAACAGTCACGTATGTATATGCAGTGTATAGGTATGTATTTGTGTGTATGTGTATATGTGCGTATGTCACGCACGCGCGCGCATAAACACAAACAAACACACACACACACACACACACACACACACACACACACACACACATATATGTGTATGTGTGTGGATATCTTTTTTATCGCTTTATTTATTATTATTTTCATTTTTTTGTTTTGTTTTGTTTTGTTTATAACACTGCTTTTACAGTGTAACACCACCGACATGATAGATAGAGCAAATCCTTTGGAACTACCTAGAATTTTTTTTTAATATTGTCGCTACCAAAGTTTATTTTCAAATGGCGGGTTTATTTTAATCTTTAGTATTTATTTTCTTGAGGAGTTGCGTCGTAAGCGTGTTCTGTAGTTAGCTTTATCTTGCCCCTTTTCCTCTTGACTTGTTAATCATTGCCAATAGAGGGAGATTTATTTGTTACATCCTGTATGTGTTTGTGAAAGCTTTATCCTCCCTTTGATGTTTCTGTTTCTATAACAATGGGATGGGATATTTGCCATATTAGGATTTAAGAGTTCTATAAAACTGTAGGTGTGAATGCGAGTTAAAGATTCATGTGCCCGTTCCCTCTTTGCATGTTATTGGTCTCGTGTGTACTCGTGTGTTGGTTTTCCCGAGGTTTCTGGAGGGCCGTTCGTGGTTATTCTCGAAACATTACGTAAGATGGCGTTGAATGTCAGAGAAATTTCCCGCTTTATTCCTAATGGAAGCTCATGAATCATAGAGGAATAGAATCAATGGTAAATACAAATAACAAAATTATTGGAGAAAGAACATTTGGAAAAAAGAAAAGAAAGAGAAAACGTATCTGGCAACACCACCTGCACATCACGTCCCTGTTTATTTACAAACATTATTCACGTCTACATCGCTAGGCAGTCTCCCCTCACTTCGAGATGCGTTTTATCCCCGCGCCGCGTATCTTACCCATCCGGATTGCTGGGCGTGGATAAATAACCCATCCGAACCTCTCACGCCCTCGCTGCTATGTCAGTCACCCTACCAGCCACTCGAGCGAGCCAGGGCCGAGCCACGGACAAGCACGAAGCAGGTGGTCGAGGTTTACTTAAGCTCAGCAGCGCTTTGAGTCGATCCTTGTCTCCTCTCGCCCTCTCAGGAGGGATACGAACTCCGTGTAGATCTCAAAATGGCGTTTCTTCTTCTCCTCCGACCACCTCTTCTTTTCCACCCAAAACCCT
>NW_027217391.1:0-12449 GCF_042767895.1 Penaeus vannamei | reverse complement strand
TGAAATGTGGCATCAGTGCAAGTCAAAGACAAAATTGCATAAGGACAGTCTGTAAAATGAGTCAAAGGTAAATTCTACAATGATTTTGTAGTCGAATACTGGTTCTTGGGCAGTTCATCAATTTGCCAAATACCTTTTGTGAATACTATGCCCCTCTTTTCTTCTTGTATTTAATTTATGTTTGTTCTTCATTCTCTTCTAGGATCTTATTTCTATTTCTTCGTGGTTCTTCTTCTTTCCTTCCTTATGGTTGTCTTTTTTTCTGTGAGACATGTCCTGTTTTTTTTTACTTGTAAATCCTTATTTTGCTCCTTTTTTTTCTTTCTTTCATTTCAGTGATATACTCTAATTCCTGTTTATGTAGCTGTATAGAAAAAGAGATACATCTCTTCACTCATTTTGAAATACTATTTTGATACACTTTTAGTTTAACCTGTTAGATCTGGTTGCGTCATGTAAATTACAGTGCTTAAAATATTGCCAGTTATATAAGTGGCCAATGTCCTGGGCATGCAGCATGTAGGCTGCATTCATGCGAACACTTTTGAGCAGTGACAAGAGTCTGTGCCTCCCCTTTGCAAAGTTATTTTGTGTAAACTTTTTTTAGCTTTTTTGCTATTTTCCATGTGCATATTTGTCTTTTAATTTGCTTTATCCAGATGGTAATAGATTATTTTCCTTGCATAGACTCTATATCATCTCTATATAGTAAGTAACATTTGGTTATTTGTGTCATATACCACATTTTTTCATATTTTTCAATTTTCTGTAATACAACCAATGCCACCGGTCACAGTGGCCAGGAATATGATGCTGAGCATGGAAATTGGGTTCTCCCTGGAGCTGGTGCTCTTCCAATCATGACTTACACACTTTACATTCCACATTCATTTATCAATAGGAATAATTCAAAAGCCCCCTTTCCAAGTGCCAAATGAGTCTAATCACACTCCAAGAGGCCTGTGCACTTCGGGCAAGCTTTTTTCATCACTCAGGCCTTCGATCATGACTGCAAGTTCCCATCACCCAGTCCATGGTCATTTTGGCTGGGTAAGGCAAACATGTGTTCACCTTACCTGGCCCTCAACCCATATTTTTCCATGACAGGATGGTCATGTCACCCAGACTGTAGGGGTTAATAAAAATTGGAGATCCCGATGTATTGTATTTAATTTATAATCTCTATGCGATGTGCATTATATTTTAATGCATAAGTTTCTCTCCGCTCATTCATGTGTGTGTATTACAAACCACCTCTGTTCCCGCAGATCAACTTGCAAAATGCCAAAATCCTCATGGATGATGGCTTCACTCTCTCGCAAGAAGCAGGAGCGGGGAGGGTCATGTTTGACAACCATCATCCTGTGGCCTGTTGGACTGAAGATGATGGCAATGTAGAGGTAAGGGAAAAGTAGAGATGGTTATTAGCAGTGTTGGTATTGTGTTTTAATTGATGGGTGTCGGGGAGAAGGTTCCTGTTATTTTGTTTTTTCCTTTTTTGTCTTTCTCAGTTGTTTCCACTTCCTGCTCTTCCTTTTCCTCTTCTTGCTCTTCCTTTTCCTCTTCTTGCTCATTCTTTTCTTCATCTTGTTATGTCTTTTCCTCCACCTGCTATTCATTTTCCTTCATCAGTTCTGCTTTTTCTTCCTTCTTTATCTTTTTCTTCTAGCTTTCCCCTCTTTCTTGTTGTCTTCTTTTTCTCCCATGATTTCAGCTTTTTCCTCTTCCTCTTCTTTTTCCTATTACTCTTCCTATTTTACCTATTCTTCCTTTTTTTACATACTCTTCCTTTATAACTAAGTCTTCCTCTTCCTCCTCCTCCTCCTCCTACCTTTACCTCCACATCCTTTTCCTCCTCCTTCCTTTTCCTCCTCCTCCTTCCTTTTCCTCCTCCTCCTCCTTCCTTTTCCTCCTCCTCCTCCTTCCTTTTCCTCCTCCTCCTCTGCCTTCCTTTACCTCCTCCTCCTCCGCCTTCCATTACCTCCCCATCCTTTTCCTTCTTCCTCTTTTTCCTTAAGCTATTGTCCTACCTCCTGTTCTTTCATATCCTCCTCTACTGATCTGCCTTTTTCTCTTTCTCATTCTTTTTGTCTTCCTCTTCTTTTTTCATTCTGCTTTTTCTTTTCCTTCTCCAGCTCCTCTACTCTTCCTTCCTCCTTTTCTGCTTTTCCTCATCTGATTCCTGCACTTATGCTTTCTTTTTCTCCTGCTTATCCTCTTTGTTCTTAAAGTCTTCCGTTATCTTTTAATTTTTCTGGTCTTTCTTTTTATCATTTGAAATCATTCCCTTCATTCTTCTCTTTCTTTTTCTCCTGTTTTCTTTTTTTCCTGCTTTTTTTTCATTCTGCTTTTTCCTCATCTACAGCTCATCCTTTTACTCCCCTGCCATTCCTCTTCCTTCTCTAGCTCTTCCCAGTCCTCTTAGTCTGACTTTTCCACCTCTTGTAGGACGTTCTCTTCCTTTTTTTCCTGTTTGTCCCTTCCCACTGCCACATTTTTGTTTTTTTTTTACTAGATTTTCTTTTTTCCCATTTTTCTCTAAATGTTATTCTATACCTTCCTTCTTTTCCCGCTCTCTTTTCTCCCCCCTCTTCTCCTGCTTTCCTCTTCCTCCTCCTTCTCTTCCTCTTCCTACTCCTCCTCTTCCCCCTCCTCCTCTTCCTCTTCCTCCTCTTCCTCCTCATCCTCCTCTTCTTGCTCCTCTTCCTGCTCCTCCTCTTCCTCCTCCTCCTCTAACTCCTCCTCCTCCTCTAACTCCTCCTCCTCCTCTTCCTCCTCTTCCTCCTCCTCCTCCTCCTCCTCCTCCTCTTCTTCCTCCTCCTCCTCTTCTTCCTCCTCCTCCTATAACTCTTCCTCTTCCTCCTCCTCTAACTCCTCCTCCTCCAACTCCTCCTCCTCCTCTTCCACCTCCTCTTCCTCTTCCTCTTCTTTCTCCTCGTCCTATTCCTCTTCCTCCTCCTCTTCTTCTTCCTTCTCCTTCTCCTTCTCATTTTCTTCCTCTCCTCCTCCTCCTCCTCCTCATTTCTCCTCCCACTCCTCATTTCTCCTCATTTCTCTTCCTCCTTCTCCTCCTCCTTCTTCCCCTCCTCCTCCTCCTCCTCCTCCTCCTCCTTCCCCTCCTCCTCCTTCTCCTTCCCCTCCTCCTCCTCCTCCTCCTCCTCCTCCTCCTCCTCCTCCTCCTCCTGGTCCTCCACCTCCTCCTCCTCCTCCTTCTGCTGCTCCTCCTCCTCTTCCTCCTCCCCCTACTCCTCCTCCTCCTCCTCCCTTTCCTCTTCCTCTAACTCTTCCTCCTCCTCTTCTTCCTCTCCCTCTTCCTCCTTTTCCTCTTTCTCTTCCTCTCCCTCTTCTTCCTCCTCCTTTTCCTCTTTCTCTTCCTCTCCCTCTTCTTCCTCTTCTTTTTCCTCTTTCTCTTCCTCTCCCTCTTCTTCCTCCTCCTCCTCTTCCTCCTCCTCCTTCTCCAACTCCTCCTCCTCCTCTTCCTCCTCCTCCTCTTCCTCCTCCTCCTCTTCCTCCTCCTCCTCTAACTCTTCCTCTTCCACCTCCTCCTCTTCCTCTTCCTCTTCCTCTTCTTTCTCCTCTTCCTATTCCTCTTCCTCCTCCTCTTCTTCTTCCTTCTCCTTATCCTCCTTCTCCTTCTCATTTTTCTTCCTCTCCTCCTCCTCATTTCTCCTCCCACTCCTCATTTCTCCTCATTTCTCCTCCTCCTTCTCCTCCTCCTCCTTCCTTTCCTCCTCCTCCTTCCCCACCTCCTCCTCCTCCTTCCCCACCTCCTCCTCCTCCTTCCCCACCTCCTCCTCCTGCTTCTCCTTCCCCTCCTCCTCCTCCTCCTCCTCCTCCTCCTCCTCCTCCTCCTCCTCCTCCTCCTCCTCCTCCTGGTCCTCCACCTCCTCCTCCTCCCCCCTTTCCTCTTCCTCTAACTCTTCCTCCTCCTCTTCTTCCTCTCCCTCTTCTTCCTCCTTTTCCTCTTTCTCTTCCTCTCCCTCTTCTTCCTCCTCCTTTTCCTCTTTCTCTTCCTCTCCCTCTTCTTCCTCCTCTTTTTCTCCTCTTCTTTTCTCTCTCCCTCTTCTTCCTCCTCCTCCTCCTTCCTCCTCCTCCTTCACCCCCTCCTCCTCCTCCTCCTCCTCCTCCTCCTCCTCCTCCTCCTCCTCCTCCTCCTCCTCCTCCCCCCTCCTCCCCCTCTTCCTCCTCCTCCTCCTCCTCCTCCTTCACCTCCTTCACCTCCTCCTCCTCCTCCTTCACCTCCTCCTCCTTCACCTTGTCCACCTCCTCCTCCTCCTCCTCCTCCTCCTCCTCCTCCTCCTCCTCCTCCTTCACCTCCTCCTCCTTCACCTCCTCCTCCACCTCCTCCTCCTTCACCTCCTCCTTCACCTCCTCCTTCACCTCCTCCTTCAACTCCTCCTCCTCCTCCTCCTTCACCTCCTCCTCCTTTACCTCCTCTTCCTCCTCCTCTTCCTCTTCCTCTTCTTGTCTCTTCCTTCTCCTCCTCCTCCTCCTCCTCCTCCTCCTCCTCCTCTTCCTCCTCCTCCTCCTCCTCCTCCTCACCCCCTCCTCCTCCTTCTCCTCCTTCTCCTCCTCACCCCCTCCTCCTCCTCCTCTTCCTCCTCCTCCTCCTTCACCTCCTTCACCTCCTCCTCCTCCTCCTCCTTCACCTCCTCCCCCCTTCCTCCTCCTCCTTCACCTCCTCCTCCTCCTCCTCCTCCTCCTCCTCCTCCTCCTCCTCCTCCTCCTCCTCCTCTTCCTTCACCTCCTCCTCCACCTCCTTCACCTCCACCTCCTCCACCACCTTCTCCTTCACCTCCTCCTCCACCTCCTCCTACACCTCCTCCTCCTCCTCCTCCTCCTTCACCTCCTCCTCCTTTACCTCCTCTTCCTCCTCCTCTTCCTCTTCCTCTTCTTGTCTCTTCCTCCTCCTCTTCTCCTTCCTCTTCCTCCTCCTCCTCCTCCCTCTTCCTCCTCCTCCTCCTCCTCCTCCTCCTCCTCCTCCTCCTCCTCCTCTTCTCCTTTCTCCTCCTCCTCCTCCTCCTCCTCTCGTTCCTCCTCCTCCTCCTCTCGTTCCTCCTCCTCCTCGTCCTCCTGCTTCTCCACCTCCTCCTGCTCCTCCTCCTCCTCTTCTTCTTCTTCATTCCAATCTTCCTCCTCCTTCTCCTCTTCTTCCTCCTCCTCCTCCTCTTCCTCCTCCTCCTCCTCCTCCTCCTCCTCCTCCTCCTCCTCCTCCTCCTCTTCATCATCATCATCCTCTTCTGTCTCCCCTTCCTCCTCTGTCTCCCCCTCCTCCTCTGTCTCCTACTCCCTTGTCTCCTACTCCCTTGTCTCTTGCTTCCTTGTTTCCTACTCCCTTGTCTCCTACTCCTCTGTCTATTCCTCTTTCTAATCCTTTTTCTCTTCCCCCTCTGTCTCTTACTCCTATGTCTCCTCCTTCTCTTCTCCTCCTTCTCTTCTCCTCCTCTTCCTCCTCCTCCTCCTCCTCCTCCTCCTCCTCTTCCTCCTCCTCCTCCTCCTCCTCCTCCTCCTCCTCCTCCTCTGTCTCCTCCTCTTTCACCTCCTCCTCCTCCTCCTCCTCCTCCTCTGTCTCCTCTTTCACCTTCTCCTCCTCCTGCTCCTCCTCTGTCTCCTCCTCTTTCACCTCCTCCTCCTCCTCCTCCTCCTCCTCCTCCTCCTCCTCCTCCTCCTCCTCCTTCACCTCATTTCCTTCTCCTTCTCCTCCTCCTCCTCCTTCACCTCCTTCACCTCCTCCACCTCCTCCTTCTACACATCCTCCTCCTACACATCCTCTTCCTCCTCCTCCTCCTCCTCCTCCTCTACCTCCTCTACCTCCTCTTCCTCCTCTTCCTCTACCTCCTCCTCCTCCTCCTCCTCCTCTACCTCCTATTCCTCTACCTCCTCCTCCTCTACCTCCTCCTCCTCTTTCACCTCCTCATCCTTCACCCCCTCTTCCTCCTCTTCTTCCTCTTCCTCCTCCTCCTCTTCTCCTTCCTCTTCCTCCTTCATCTCCTCTTCTCCTTCCTCTTCCTTCTCCTCTTCTCCTTCCTCTTCTTCCTCTTCTTTCTCCTCTTCTCCCTCTTCTTCCTCCTCCTCCTCTTCTCCTTCCTCTTCCTCTTCCTCCTCCTCCTCCTCTTCTCCTTCCTCTTCCTCTTCCTCCTCCTCCTCCTCTTCTCCTTCCTCCTCCTCCTCTTCCTCCTCCTCCTCCTCCTCCTCCTCCTCCTCTTTTGCCACCTCCTCTTCTTCTTCCTCCTCTGTCTTCTCCTCTTTCGCCACCTCCTCTTGTTCTTCCTCCTCCTGTGTGTCTTTCCATTGCCTCCTCTTCATTATTTTAATTATCATCAAGGGGACTGTCCCGGGAAATGCCTACCTTTCTCTACTCACTCCATCACTCCTCTTCTCCTTCCTCTTCCTCCTCCTCCTCTTCTCCTTCCTCTTCCTCTTCCTCCTCCTCTCTTTCTTCCTCCTCCTCCTCCTCCTTCCTCCTCCTCTTCTCCTTCCTCCTCCTCCTCTTCTTCTTCCTCCTCCTCCTCCTCCTCCTCCTCCTCCTCCTCCTCCTCCTCCTCCTCCTCCTCCTCCTCCTCCTCCTCCTCCTCCTCCTCCTCCTCTTCTGTCTCCTCCTATGTCTTCTCCTCTGTCTTCTCCTCTTTTTCCACCTCCTCTTCTTCTTCCTCCTCTGTCTTCTCCTCTTTCGCCACCTCCTCTTCTTCTTCTTCCTCCTGTGTGTCTTTCCATTGCCTCCTCTTCATTATTTTAATTATCATCAAGGGGACTGTCCCGGGAAATGCCTACCTTTCTCTACTCACTCCATCATAAAAAAATATTGGTTGGAGATAACTCATTGATTCTTTTTGCATGATATAGAGTATTGTGCTTCATCTCATATATAATTTTAATCTTGCCCCTCCAAAGGGGGAGTGGCACCCCCAAAAGTTTTTTTTTTTTCACTGCGCTAGGAACACATAACTTTTCTAATTTTCATGCGATTGAAACAGTTTGTTGGTTTAGCAAGAGCATTTCAACCCTGAGAGTGTTTAAATAGCCAATTTTTAAATTTGCTCTTTTTAGGCGGGGCGGGGGACCAATTGATATAGAGTACACTTTTTGGTCTTTTTTCTCAGCTTTATGTATTTATATTTTTAAAAATTAATCCAAAATTAAAAAATCGGCCATTTATACGCTCTCAGGGTCCCGATGCTCTAGCGAAAGCAACAAACTGTGTTTCAATCACATGAAATTACAAAAGTTGTGTGTTCCTAGCTTTGTGTATACAAAGTATGGAGATATGATGTTCTTTATTTTGGATACTTGCCAAAGTTCATTTGCTCTGTTATTTTTCGCTAAATCTAATGATGTTATATATACAAAAAACTTATTTAGTGTACTTTGGGATGCGATAATTACCAAGTCAGTCAGAAGTATTATTTTAAATAGGGACACTATTCTGTAGAGGTATGTCTCCTTTTGTTTGTTTGTTGGATATATAAGTAGATATTTCAGTCTGAAAAGTTTAACCCATTAATGCCGGTATATTTTGAAGCCGAAAATAAAAGATTCCGGGCGGCTACAAAATCGGTAGGCGGGGCTGACCCAGACTCTGACCACCCACCTGCCGTGGCCCGCTGCTGCGTCGGAGCTCGAGCCCCAATACAGCGTCACACTGGTGGGACGCCTGGCAATGTTTATTTCTTCAGGTGTCTCATATGTGGGACACCCATCATTAGTGGGTTAATAAATGCATTTAAGGGGACCGTCCCTGATGGAGCGGGGGGAAGGGGTTTAAATTGAGTTAGTTAGCGTATAGTATAGGTACATGGATGAGTAAACTACCAAACGAGTATTAACCGCCTGCTATGGCTCGTTGTCTTGCAGCCGACGCGCGAGTTCCTCAGCACCCGGAGAGGTACGTCGCTAATGAGCGCCCAGGTACACCTATGTGGACTTTTGCTTGCGGCAATCGTGCATAAGTCATTTTATTATGACATTGCGCATAGATATGAATTCGTGAATGTTCAAGGAACACTTTTATACCAATATCAGGAAAAAATTATATCCGTCATTTATGGCGAAATATTTTGTGAAATATATCTAAAAAAAAGTGTAAGTTTTGTGTCCTTTTACACACGAAATATGCTTCGATCGAGACTCCCTGGTAATATGTTTTAGTTTACGAGGTAATATATACGTATATCACATTCGAAGCACTAATGTTTAAAAATATCCTTATAAGGAAGGATTGAAATATTTCCGTTACATTTCACTCAACGGTTGGTACATCACAGCAGGGGACAATTTGAATTGATTTGAAATTGGTAGTTACCATTGTAAAGATCAATTCAATACGAATGTTACCTAAATGTCAGATTTTTAAACTTCGGATGTATAAGCGAGATACAGATTATTTCATGTTGAAGATGATAGTACTCAGTAATACCTGCTCTGAAATAAAAACTATATGGAATTTTGAGCTCGGTTGTATGCGTAGTCTTCGTCTGGCGTTCAAAAAGCTATTGCATCCGTTTCGTGTGTTCCTGATAAAAATGAATATGTTTAGACGTTAACGTAAGTCTTAAGCACCATAAATTGGCAAAAATCCCACAACACCTAGCCATCTGCATGATTTTATGCACTTCTTAGTAAAGATAATGGGTGCAAATGACTAATCATAAACTATACACTTGTTCTCCTTTGCAGTCTGTTAATATTGACAATTATCGATGAAAATGGTATGAGAGGGATAACTAATATATTTTATTATTTAGATATGAAAGTCATTGTAGGCCTATTAAATGATGATGATTAACCCATCCATCCCGGGTGTCACATATATGAGACACAAGGAAAAAATAAACAGTTTCGGGCTGCCCGCCAGTGCGATGCCTTCTCGGAGCCGTGCTCCGCGGCAAAAGCGGCGGGCGGCCGGGCGGGCGGACAGACTCCGGGGAAGCTCCGCCCGCCGAATTTGTAGCTTCCCGGATTTTTTAAATTTGGGCTACAAAATGTACCCCGGCGTGACTGGGTTAATCTTTTTAACTTTATGTGCGTGCGTTCACATACATATGATCATCCTCGAAAATTATAAACACCCAGTGACCATCTTCCCCTCTGTGTGAGGCATGGGAAAAATTCAACGACTTTCGTAAGTTCTCGAATTCAATGTACTAAATTCATATGCTTTTAAAATTCTCAAAATTGAACCACCATGTTGTATTCATGCCAGGACTTCATAATTAGAATGATTTTGTACTAATGTTGCCATCCACAGTTCCCCATTTCTTAAAAAAAAAGAAAAAAAAAGAAAAAAAAAAGGTTTTTATCTGGTTTAGATTAGTTGCCTCTATGGTAAAATGCATTTATTAAGCTTTTCACATGAAAATATCAACTTTTATGAACAACGAATAAAAAAAAATTACATACCTTTACAGAATAGCGTCCCTATTGAAAATAAAAATTCCTATTGACTTGGTAATCATTGCATTGCAAAGTACACTAAATAAGCATTTTTTTGATATATAATATCATTAGATTCAGAGAAAAATAACAGAGATAACAAACTTTGGCAAAGGGCCAAATACAAAACTCTGTAGCTCTGTTATTTTTTTATGAATATTTGGTACATCCCAACTCTTGTAATTTTCATGTGATTCAAATGCAGTTTGTTGCTTTCACTAGAGCCTTGGCGTCCCAAGGCCATGTAAAAGGCCGATTTTTGAATTTTTGCCTTAATCAAAAAAAAATAATATTTTAATGCTGAAAAAAAAAAATCAAAAATAGTTCTCTATGTCAAGCTGTCCCCCGCCCCCCAAAAAAGGAAATTCAAAATTCGGCCTTTTACATGGCTATAGGCTAGGGTTGATCTAACATAAGTATTTTTGGGGGAATATTCAGTAAAGAACTGTGATAGTTCGGATGTACCGAAGACATACCAAAAAAAAAAGTTTTTTTTTTTCGATTTTTTTTTTTTTGGGGTGCCCCCCCAGTGGGGGAGCAAAGTTAAAATTTATATATATAAAGGAGCACAATTCTTTACTCTATATCATGCAAAAAAAAATCAATCATTTATCTCTAACCGATATTTTTTTATGATGTAAAGAGTAGGGAAAGGTGGCCATTTTGCTTGGACGGTCCCCTTAACCATAGAGACAACTAATCTAAACTAGATAAATCTTTGTGCTTTGTACTCGGTATACATATAGGTCCCTTCGTAAGCTACAACATATTACCAGGGTTTCACGATGAAAGCATATTTCATGTGTAAAAGTACACAAAATTTATTAATTTTTTATTTTTTTGTTTTTTTAGATACATTTCACAAAATATTTTGTCTTAAATCACTGATATAATTTTTTTCTGATATTGGTATAAAAGTGTTCTTTGAATATTCACAAACTCATATCTATGTGCAGTGTCGTTATCAAATACCGTAAGTACAATTGCAACAAGCAAAAGTCCACATAGGTGTACCGGGGCGCACATTAGTGGCGTGCCTCCCCATGTGTGGGCGGGTCTCGTGTGCGCTGCCTTAGAACTAACCATAGCTGGGCTTTAATATTCGTTTGGTAGTTTCCTCATTCATGTACCTATACAATACGTTAGCTAACTCAATTTAACCTAAAAATTTTCACACCCTAAGGATAGTCCCGTTAAGTAGGTTTTGATAATTACTTAACAAAATAATTTAAATTGTAATAGTCAAATGCCCTAAAGGATGGCCAATGTATGTATTTAAGTAAGTGGAGTCTAAAATTTACAAGGGTGCCTTGGAATGATGAATTTCATAGATCCATTATTCTATTTGTCACTTTCTCTTTTCTTTCTCCCTTTTCTGTTTCTTTCATTTGTTTTGTTTGATGTTCCATTGACTGCCTTCCCATTCCAACAGATATGTGTAGCTCCTGTTCTTGTATGTACTTCAGTCCGGCACACAGCAGGTGGTGGAGACAACATCTCAGCAGCTGGCCTGGTTCTGCAGGTGTAACATTCAGGTGTACGTCTTAGGCCTTTTGCTGAGGGAGAAAAGGTTTTTGTGTTTAAAAAAAAAATCAGATTTCAGTTAGGGCAAACTTACATTCCACATCAGGAATCTTTTTTATGTATTGTCTTTTTTTATGGGAGCCATAGATGGACATTTTAAAGAGCCAGAGTATTTTACAGATTGCCAGTGCCTTGTGTCTTGCATCTTGCAAGAAAAATATATTTTATGGAATAGTTATAAGAAATATTTTTGTTAGCTATAGTGATGATGGTGTTTAAGGTAAGATAGACTCATTCTTTTAAAGTGTGAGTTGAGTAATTGATTCAGTTTGTATCTTATTGAAAATTGTGAAAAAAAGATTATAATAGCAATAGTTGTTATCACCTTAGTATGTGTTCATATTTTATTTTTATCAATTTAGGTATATAGATATTTTTTCTAGCACAGTCATATCGTTGAGACTGAAAACTAGTTCAATTTTGTTTTAAAGATTCATATATGGAGAAAAAAATCATTATCTCAGGAGAAACCAACAACCACCCAGATACCAATTTATGTTTGTAATCAAAGGTAGCTAAGCTTGAATGGATTTTCTATCCAAAGGCTCAGGTATAAAGGTAAATGAATGTGAATTTCCCCCTCCCCCAATAAAGAAAGCTGGTAATATGAACTCGAAGAAAAAGACAAAGTTCTTGAATATATAAAGAACTGGTCATAAATGGCTATAAAAATATCTGATCTGAAATGTTGAAAGAGCTTATGTAAGTCTTATATGAGATGTTGGCATAAGTTCAACAAAAGAAAACCAATGCATAAAAGGAAGAATTGGCCATGTTTTTTCTCAGTATATCATAAGAAAGAGCTAAGAAGAGATAAAATATACATGTTAGATTTTTATTGTATTTTATCTATTTTCTCAGCTGCTGTTCTGATTCTTTTTTTGTGTTAATATTTAGAATAGAAACAAAGTTGGCATATTATTATATTGAAGGGTTGCTTAGTCACAGTTATGTGAAATTACCTGTTGTATAGTCCTCTCAGCTGATTATTTGGTACTTGGGTGAGGTTTGAGGTGTTTTTCTGTGGGAAAGTGTAAGTTCTATTCAGCTTTCTTATATGTCACATAAATGATGGTTTAATGTTTATGGGGATGAAAGGATTAGGAAAAGAGGGCAGATTAAAAGTTAGTAATATAATTTATGTCCAGTGTGCATATTCCAATTATAAATGATATATGAGTTGCAATTGCAACTTTTGTTATCATATGATTTTTTTCAGTCCTCTTTTTGGGGGTATTTTCTGTAAATTAAATATTTTCTGATACATTCCATTTTTTTTCTGCTAGAATTTTTAACACAATTTACTATCATTAATATCCCCCCCCCCATTTCATTTGTGTGATTATAGCTGTAAAAATAATTTCTTACCTTTGTGATTTTGTCACTAAATGAGCCTTGTTGAATGAGGGTAGGGGCTTAATGTGTTAGTAATGTTA
>NW_027217386.1:10000-12428 GCF_042767895.1 Penaeus vannamei | reverse complement strand
TCCGTGTCTCGTGTTTATTCAGTGTCACGTGGTACGTGTGAGGTGTTTTACAATGTTTTTAGTGTTACTGCGATCGTGAAAGTATTTTTTTTTTTAATACTTCATATGCTCTTGTTTAACACGTGGGTGTTCTATGCTACTTGTCACACGCCATATATCAGAGTATGAGTGAATGTAAACATAAGCTAATATTGTAGAAGATTCATATTTCTTTAAAATAACGTAATATGTATAAGAATGTGCGTGTGATTCCCTGGACCTCGCTCCGATAGCGCCAGGTTTGTTTACATGGCTCAGTCGATTTTCATGCGGAAAGTTCATTCGGAAACGCAAAAATTGACGGGCAAAAGCGATAGTGTGACAGGGCCTTGAGTGTTAGGAGTCACCACAGGCGGACTGGTCATGGGAAGGGGATGGGAGTTGGATGGGGAGTGGTGGGGAGTGCAGTCCGCTGTGCCTGGCGCTTCCTCGCGGTGTCCCTCCACGCCTTGGCCGCAGGAACAAAGCCAATCGACCTGATTTAGCAGTGAAATTTGGACTGTGTTTACGATGTGTCTTGGTGATTTTGTGTGTGTGTAAACTAGAATCACAGTGGGAGTGGATATGCATATTTTCTTATCGTGACCGGTCTGTGGCGGAGACATCTGCCTTTGTTGTTTGAGATGCTGACTGTTCATTATTCGGGCAGTGGGAGATCTTATCACATTTCGCTCTTTTTATCTTAACTCTGATAGCTTTGGAATGATATTGCGAGCGTGGTCGAGTTCTTCAGGGTTTTCTACATTCTGGCAGAACAATAACATCTTTGCCCATGTTTGGTGTGTTGCAGCGCCGCAGGGGATGGCGCTCCGCACGATTGCGACTGCCGATCTGATAGACCGCTTTGCCTTTTATGTTTTCATTCCGGTTTTCACAGCAGATCCGGTAACTGATTAATTATTTACACTGCCGTCACTAAATTCGTTTTTATTGGTTTAATTAGTATGGATGCGAGTACTTTTTAATAGAGAACAGTGTTTTCTTATGACAGAGATCCTTCCTGTTGCGAATATTGCATTAGTGAGACACTGACAGCTTACTGCATTGTATTTTCCCATCTATATACCGTCTATCATTGGTGATTTTGCTTGAAATAATTGCTTATGATTTGTTTATGACCATCACTATCATCACCAACACCATGTAATTATATTATCACTATAAAAACTATTTTCATGATAATGATGATAATGATGGTGGCAATACTAATGATGATAACAGTAGGAAAAATACTATGGAACGATAATTACAAAACAAAATACATGATGATCATAACAACATTAACATTATATCAAGAGGACATTAGTTGTACCATTAAAAGTAACAGTAAAATGAGGAGCTCCCGCAGTCACATGAAAGTATATCGAGACCAGAAACTCGGTAGTATGGATGCAGCAGAAATTTCAGCCTCCGTTGCATCTACACGGTATTCAAAACAACGCGTTTGTTCCTTTTATATACAGAGAGAGAATCTAACTTCTAGAAACTTCGGTTACATATACACATATGATAGAAAAAAAAGAACAATGAAGATTATCCTTGGTTCATCATACAGCAGATATGAAGAAGCCCTCGTCATACTCGCTCTCTGTCTGAAGATGCTCGGGAAGAGGACGCTGAGCAACCCGCGCCAATGACACCTCCGTCCCCCGTCCCCCTTTCTCCCCGCCCCCGTCCCCCTTTCTCCCCGCCCCCCGTCCCCGTCCCCTGTCCCCCGTATACCGTCCCCTATCCCCTGTCCCCTGCCCCCATCCTCCGTCCCCCGCTCACCCCGCCTCCCGCACGCGCCGTCCGCAGACAACAATCTCTTACCTCTAAGGTCCCGGACGGACAGACATAAGAACAGCCCAATAACCATGTTTTGGCTCATTGATAAATATTAGCTCGTTTAATTCTCCTTTCGTAAATGAAATATTTTTTGTTTAAATGTTTTACTACGGTTTCTTGCAGTCTTTCGGTAAGTTTTCAGCTGTAATTCTGCTATCATCAAATAATCCGAGTAAAGAAAAGAGAAAAAAAACATGTATACCCGCATACGTGCCCATGTACGCATTCCGACGCGCATGTGTATCACTCACATGTATACACGTACACATGGACATGCACACACATGCATTAATACACGTGCATTTAGGATGATATTACAATGGATGAGGATAGTGTTTGGGGTTTAGAGGCGAAGGTGATTGTGTATCTCAGTTTTTCGAAGAGGTTGCTGAAGGGGCTGCCACACGACAGCGCATGAGACCAACACACGAATAACGAATTTTTCAGCGTATCAACGGACGCATGAATATCGTATGTGTACCGATAAACTGGCGTATGAGCAGCGTAAACGAACGTAGGAGTAATCTATGCGAGCGTATGCCATCTGATATCAGCGTCAGTC
>NW_027217381.1:0-12397 GCF_042767895.1 Penaeus vannamei | reverse complement strand
AAATAAAAATTACACGGAATTTTGAGCTCGTTTGTTTGCGCAGTCTTCATCTAGTGTTGAAACAGCTCTTGCATTCTCTTTGCGTGTTTCCGATAAAAAAAAATTACGTTTAGACGTTACCATAGGTCCTAGGTACCATGAATACGCAAATACTCATAACTCTATGCACTTCTTAGCAAAGATAATAGGTGCAAATGACTAATTATTAACTCTTCACTCGTTTCTCATTGCAAACTGCTACTATTAACAATTATCAGAGAAAACGGTTTGACAGGGATAACTAATATATTTAATTCCTTTGCATATAAAAGTCGATGTAGGCCTACTAAATGAGGATGATTAAATTTTTTAACATTATGTGCATGTGTTTACATACATGTGATTCTCTTTGAAAATTATAAACACCCAGTGACCATCTTTCGACTCTTTGATTTTATATGATACCGAGTCCACTTTACCCCAATGGTCATTAGAAAGTGTGTCCATCAAGAGTAAAACTCTGTAGCTTCAGAGACTTCCTTAGGAATAGATGCTCTCCTAAGCTCAATTCTAGCTCAAATATTGTTCTCTAATAAAGACTACCATGGAAACAGCCATAGATTCTGAAAATTTATGTATAACCATAACGAAATTCAAAATTTTCAACAAAGAGTCTGCCACTGATAGAAATTTGTAAAAATCTTGAAAGTTAACACCAAGTTTTTTAAGCTCTTGAAGATACTTCTTGTTAGAAGCCCTTGGTTCATAGAGAAAATATAATCATTTCTGCCTGTCCTCACCTTCATTCTTAATATATAATATGTGATTAGTAAGTTTGTCAATGCTCAGAGGATGTACTTCCAGCTACAGTATTTTTTCTTTCCACCATTCATTAACTTTTCACATTTAGGTACATATGAAGTAATTTTTCCTGAGACCAATAATGTCCTAGAATTGCTGCAGTCAGACCTATAAGAAGGAATTTTATCAGAGTTCATCGTGATGTTCAAATCTGAAAAAGCCTTAGTCATTTCTTTGATATTTAGATTGTGTAAGGAATCAACTTTCTGAACTTTTGTGAAGTTAGTTGGTTGAAAAGCTAACACTTGCCTTCTGGTGATGAAAAACATTTAACTGTAACATCATTTACCCTGTTTTGAACTTCTCCATTCTTTCTTTTAACTTTGGTAAAAGGAATCATCTCTGAATCTATTTCCTGTACTTTCTAAAAGTATGGAATCTCAGACCTGACATAAAGGAGATTATTCAAAATACTATTACTATCAGAATTGTAGTTTGAGTTACTACTTAATCTTGGTCTCTTAGTTTCACTAATACTTGATTCTTTAATCACTTTTTCTATTATAATTTTTACTCTCAGTGGTATATCCAGATTTTGAGAAAGTGAACACTGAAAATTGTCATCAATTTTCCTTTTAGAGGAATGAGGGTTATCCTCTTCATCTGTCCTAAAATCTTCTAAATTATCTCACTGAGAAGGAAACAAGGAGGCAATAAGATTGGACCATACACGATCCATAGGGATCATAGACTGAATCAATTTATGTATTTTTCTTTTTAAAAATCTATACTTATTTGATTAAAAAGTTGGAGATTCTCTTTCCAACTGCATGAGGTGTAAGTAGTAGTCTCTACAAATTATTACAGTGGAAAGGTGTGAAAAATGCTTTTTTCTGTTGCACACATGGTACGCGATTCACATAACACTAATGGAATTTTAAGCTTCCCAAAAGGCAGCCTTCACTCTTGCACCACTTCATATTATAGCTTTTAGGAGATAACATTACTGTACTAAGCAGTCTTTGGTACTTTGTAATAGTGGACACTATTGAAGTTGAAATAAAACCTTTAAAGTGGGTCTTGTCCTGTGCTTCTGGGTTCATTCAAGTCTATTAATCTCATTTGTCTGTGTCCTTTCAATGAACATCCATAGCCTGCTGAAGGAACCAAATATACCATAAAGCAATAAAGCAAATTGGCTGTGGCCCGGGTGACGAGAATTGCCACCAGGATGACGGAAAAGACTCGCCACGAGTGCACAAATCTTTTGGAGTTTATTTTGATTCATTTGGCGCTTAGAAGAGAGCTTTAGGATTATTCCCATCAATAAACAAATGTGGAATGTAATGTACGTAAGCAGTGACTCGAAGAGCACCAGCTCCAGGGAGGACGCCAATTCCGTGCTGTGCACCGTATTCCTGGCACAGGTTCTATAACGTAAAATTGTAAATTACGATTAAATGAGATATATGACAAATAACCAAGTTTTTTTTTTTTTTTTTTTTTTTTTTCTTGCATTGAGTTATTTACTACATAGAGAGATGATATGGAGTCTATGTAAGGAAAATAAGTAATTACCAGCTGGATAAAGCAAATCAAATGACAAATATGGATGTTGGAAAACGGCAATAAAGCTAAAAAAGTTTACACAAAATAACTTTTCAAAGGGTAGGCACTGAATCTAATCGCTGCTCATGAGTGTTCATGCACGCCCAGCCTACACATCCCATGCCTGGGATATTGGCCACTTACGTAACCCATTGTCCGGGTTTTCAGCATCGTGATTTCCGTTATGCAACTGGATCCAAAGGGTTAACAACAATAAAAAAAAATGATTTATGATTTACAGGCAGTTGTGTTGACCACTACACTGCAAGAACTTTTGATATAATGTAATCATTTACCCGAGGTCGTGACAATTATGGAGTCAAAGAAATTATCCACCTCCCTTAGCAGCTCAGTCTAATAACAGTAGGAATAATAATTTGACCAAAAATTGTCTGGGGAAGATGCCAGAGCTTCTATGGCTAACGCTGTTCAAGAACAAAAGCTTTATGTTCCCAATGGTAATTCAAGCTCAACAATACGTATGGGCAACTAAAGAAATAGTGCTTTTATATTGTGTTCACTAATCTCTTACTTTCATGGTGAGTGACAAATATTACTAAATATTGCCAAGCCAGTTCTCAAACTCTCCTATCTCTTGCTGGATAATTCTTTAAAATGCAAAATTATCAGTTAGAAAGACTCATATTTGTGGTAGCTTAAGAAAACAAAGTTTCAGAAAACACAATTTATAGAAGTGTTTCAATAGAAAACAAAGATTCAGTAAACACAAATTATAGAAGTTAGGTTCAATAGAAAACAAAGTTTCAGAAAACACAAGAAATGACCATGGAGCAAATTCAAACGTTTGTTGACACCGGGCTGGCAAAAAATATTTTGACTTGCCAAGTCAGAGGGTAGATGGCATGCTGAACGGTTTGCAGATGCATGAGCTCTATTGTTTTGTGACAAATGAAGAGGTGTGCCCTGTATTTAGGAGAAAATCTTTCTTTCTCTCCTTTTGCAGAAAATACTTTTTAGGTGCCAACTCGAATGGCATGAAGCATTCTACACCCCTACCACATTAGTCATTAGATTAGTATTTTGCTGTAAAATGATCTAAAATACAATTTTTTATTTACAGCATTTACTGGTTTTGAGACATCTAATAAGTACAAAGTGAAAAATTCTCTTGGACAACAAATGTATTTTGCTGCTGAAGACACAGATTGCTGTACTCGTCAATGTTGTGGTCCCATGAGACCATTTGACATGAAGATCATGGACAATTCACAAAATGAAGTAATTCATTTGAACCGTCCCTTGGCTTGTGATTCATGTCTCTTCCCTTGTTGCCTACAGGTACAGTATATATTTTGGTAAACCCAAAATTGTATGTATTTTTAACTATTTTCAATGTAATTATTTTTAGGATTTCTATTATTTTTTATGGCAAGTTTAGTGCTGGGATAATTTTTTCAGGGACATATACAATCTGATACAACAATAATAGATCACTTTGTATTCTGGTCTTTCTAAGTATTAACATTTTAATAAAAGTATCTCTTCATCCAGACATAGTATCTGTGTGATATTAAGTTTAACTTATAAGAGAGAGAGAGAGAGAGAAATTGATTGATTGTCCTGTCATTAGAATATCAAAGAGTTTCTAGATAGATGATTGATTGATTGTTCTGTCATTAGAATATCAAAGAGATTCTAGTGCAGTATCTATCAGTTATGGCTCTTTCAATGTTTTAATTCTTCTTCTGGCAATATTTAAAAAATCACATTGTCAAAGCTTAGTCTAAAGGTCATTATCTGTAGATATTGAACAGATCACCAAATTAACAAGTTTTTAGCATGTCTCTTGATTTGTGTATTCTAGTGGTTCTTTAAATCTTTAAAAGTGACTTTCACTTTTCAATATGGTTTAGATGATAAATCATCAGTGGAAATCAATGGGTTCCTCTTCTTCTTAAGCACCTTCTGTAGTAATTAGAGTAGCATAAAACCCTATATAATTTTCTTGTTGACTTTCCTTCCCTCCAAGTTTCAAATTCTTCCAATCTCTGATGTGGTCTTACTTCTGCCAGAGCCACACAAAAGAGCAGTAATATGAGTTGTACCATGACATTTATCTGGGTGATTTATATTCTGCTTTCGTTTCTGCTGGGAGTCATTGCAGGATTGGTATATTATTGCTAAGCAGTCATTTCCCATTTGAAGAGTGACATCAGCTTGTGCCTAAGTACTGTGATCTAGAGATGTAAAGATTGTCTATTTTAAGCATTCATGAATGTGATTGTGAATGTGAATTTCTTATTTTAATGTTGCAAGTGGGAATGCAAGTGTAAATTTCAAATATTCCAATCCAATCCATAGTTCAAATTGTGGTACTATATGATTTTAAAATATTGTCATTGACTGTTAAGTAATAGATGACATTAAACATGGGGCCTGTGAGGGGCTAGAGGGATAGAGTTGCCACTTAATTGTTCTTCCCTTGCCTTTCCCTCATGCAACTTATACTTATTTATGTTTTCTCATTAGCTAAGAAAAGTATTTGCATATTAAAAAAAAAAAGAAAATGCAGTGAGAGAGTAAATGCAAATGCTAAAAAACTAGGCAAATATTCGTAGCTGAAATATTCTTGGATTATTCTTTATGAGCTAATTTCAGGATTTTTGTACAAGCTAAAATGAGCTTGGCCTTTTTCTGATACTAAAGTTGTGTATCAAGACTTTGTAGTGTAACCAACTTTTTCTTTTCATAAGTTGTTGTTTTCTAACATTATCATATATATCTGTCAGATTCTTAACTCTTGATTCATCTCTCTTTGAACTTTCTTCTTTTTCACTGCTATTAACAAGATCTGGGCCAGATTTTGGATAGATAAAAAAGGTATTAGGTCAAATTTAATGCCCCCAATGTTACACTTGCTACCTATTTTTCTTTTTATATACCTAAAGTGAAATAGAAAGCTTGAAATGGAAACATGATTTGTGATAAAGATAAGTATTGTAAAATATTTACTCTTTCAGAGTATTGAGGTCACATCCCCCCCGGGTACTGTAATTGGAAGCATCCATCAGGAATGGAGTATACTGGCACCGAAATTCACTGTCAGGAATGCATCTGATGATGTCATTTTGAGAATTGAAGGGCCTTTTTGTACTTACAGTATATGTGGGGATGTGGAATTCCAAGTAAGTGAATTATTTAGCCAAAACTTAATACTTCAAGATTCATCCCTCTTTATGTGAGAGATAATCTTGAAAGTAACAATTTGTTGTAAAAATGTATCCACCTCTCATTTAGTATTTTACTCTTACTAATATATATCTGATAAGACAATAAATTACCCTGTAAGATTGAAATGTACTTGTTTAAAGTAGATGTTAATGGTAACAATATTGATGATGATATGGATGATGAGACTAAAGATTTTTTTTTTTTTTTTAAGAGGGAAATGTTGATATTAATATAATTGTTGGTTATAGGGATATGGTCATGATTAGATAATGATGTTAATGATAGTGTGATGAAGAGAATAATGGTATTGATTAATGTCAATCAAGGGCTGTAAAGTGTGGTGGGGGCCTGTCAAGCTTCTTCCCTGTTAGTTCAGGAGTGAGGCAAGGCTGTGTCCTTGCACCAATGCTTTTCAACACTTGCATGGACTGGATAATGGGCAGAGCTACTGTTCAAAGTCATTGTGGAGCAACTCTGGGCAATATCAAGGTTACCGACCTTGACTTTGCTGATGATCTTGCCATTCTATCTGAGTCTTTGGAATCCTTAGTGGTGGCTCTGGATGCATTTGGTAATGAAGCGAAGCCCTTGGGTCTAGAGATCTCCTGGACCAAGACCAAGTTCCAGGACTTTGGGGACATATTAGGAAAACCTGTTCAGTCGGTTCGTGCTTGCGGTGAGGACATTGAAGTCACAGAGAGCTTTACATACCTTGGCAGTGTAGTTCATAACCCTGGGCTGTCAGACCTTGAAGTCAGCAGACGGATTGGCCTGGCAGCAGGGGTCATGAACTCTCTCGATAAGAGTATTTGGAGATGCCGGTATGTGTGTAGAAGGACCAAGCTTCGTGTCTTCAAGGCCCTGATAGTGCCAGTTTTGCTATACGGTAGCGAAACCTGGACACTATCCTGCGCCTTGGAGTCTCGACTTGATGCCTTTTGTAATAGGTCCATGCGCTGGATCATGGGGTACAGTTGGCGGGACCATGTGTCCAACCAACGGTTGCACCGTGAGACTGGCACAGGACCTGCACAATCCGTGATCGCCAACTCAGGCTTTACGGCCACCTGGCTCGCTTCCCTCAGGATGATCCCGCCCACCAGGTTGTCTCTGTTCAATACAGCTCTGGATGGAGGAGGCCTGTGGGTCGATCTAGGAAGTCGTGGCTTGGGCAGATCGATCAAACCTGTCGTGAGGAGCTTGAGATGGGCCGAGTCCCTGCCTGGCGACTTGCCATGAGGGATCCTCGCAGGTACAAGCAAAGGGTGGCCATGGCTATGCGCCCCTGTCGGCGTTAGCTCCGCAATGATGATGATGAATCAAGATCATAATGAATATAAAGTACAGGTCGACAGTCAGTTTTCTGGCACAAATTTCCCTGAGATACATCAAATTTCTTAGTTGACTTCACTGACCTGTCACTACTGTTTGATGGGACTGTCTGTTGCATCTTCTGTTTTTGAGCACATTCAGAGATTGACAATGGGATAACAGTAATGCAGTATTCAATATTTTGTGGACTAAGCACAGCAAAAAGAGCCAGATGGTGTGAAAACTTGGGACCTGTATTTGGCAATGCCTCCCTCTTGGCAATGCACCTCTGACATTCCTGTACTTACCACATTTTTTTTTTGACACCAGTGATTATCCTGGCCCTGTAAGAATCCATTAGTTATCAAGTAAAATCAGCTTTCCAGTACCCTCAAGGTCCCGGTGATGTAGGAAAATTGATTGTCAACCTATAGTAATAATAATAATAAGGTAAACAGAGATGTTATTGTAAGTTTATATAAGATAAAACTCTTGGGCAATTTTTATTTCAGGTGTTATCTCCTGATGGTTCAACTCAGGTTGGGAAAATTAGCAAGCAATGGACAGGCCTTGCGAAAGAAGCCTTCACTGATGCTGATAATTTTGGAATTACATTCCCCATAGACCTTGATGTAAAAATGAAGGCTACCTTGCTGGGGGCTGTGTTCCTCATTGTGAGTATAAGATGTGAAAAAGTATGATTTCCTAATTAATCAGAAATTAATGACATGATACTCTTATTGCATATCTTGTTTAGAAAGAGCCTGTATTCATAATATACTTTGAAATATTGTTTCTGTAATTGTAAGTAATCATAAGGTTCACAGAAAGAACTCAAAATATAATTAACAAGCATTTTCAGGATGCTATTTATTTTGAGAAGTGGGACACAGACTGAGCCTGTACGAAAAGGGTAAAAAATGACCAAACATGAAGTAGTTTATATACATTTAGAAAGTAAAGGTAGAGTGATCTAGTCATTTTTAAGCATATATTCACTTTAACAGGTTACTAATAAGAATTAAATTGCATTATATAAATGTAAATGCCTACTAGCTTTTTAGAAAGAAAAACAGTATTACAGGCTGCTTCTTACTTTACATGTTTATTATTGATTTATATTATTTGTGTTACCTCAAACAGGGGCAATTTGGACTTATTTTTTAATAACTTTCACCTAGTTCATACGTTTATTGACCAAAAATAAATATACTGTTGCATATACATGGTACATTATGACCTACATGGCTCAAAAAACTTGAATATTAATTTAAAGAGTAACATGCAGTGAAAGGTGGACCACAGTATGCAAAAAATGGGGCAACTTTATCTTAGTCTTTGGGTGATCATGGTCCTACTGGGGTGATTGTGGACCTATCAAAAATATACATTCTTTGAATTAAGTAGTCATTCATGCGTGTGTGTGTGTGAGTGTGAATGTGTTTGTGTATATATATACATTCTTTGAATTAATTAACCATTTATATATATATGTATGTGTGTGTGTGTGTGTGTGTGTATCTCTCTCTCTCTCTCTCTCTCTCTCTCTCTCTCTCTCTCTCTCTCTCCTTTCCTCTCTATCTCTGTCTCTCTCTCTCTCTCTCTCTCTCTCTCTCTCTCTCTCTCTCTCTCTCTCTCTCTTTATATATATATATATATATATATATATATATATATATATATATATATATATATATTTATTTATAAATTTTTATTATTATTATTATTATTATTATTATTATTATTATTATTATTATTATTATTATTATTATTATTATTATTATTATTATTATTATTTGTATTATTATTTGTATTATTATTTGTATTATTATTATTATTATTATTATTATTATTATTATTATTATTATTATTATTATTATTATTGTAAGCTATATAAAGAGCCACACTGAAAAAAATCAAAATTTATGCCACCAAAGGTGTCAGTGCAAGTCAAGAGTATGTCAAGTATTACAGCTAAAAGAGAATGAAGGAATAGAAAGACAGTTATTTGCATAAGAAAAACAAGTTAGCTGATCTTTTAAACTTACCAAGAGTCAGAGAAGTTACAATCTCTGAAGGCCCTTTATTCCAAAGCCTGAAAATAGCATTAAAATGCATCTAGAAAACTGACTTGTAGACAATCGACTTACATCATATGTCATTGAATTGAGAGTCATAGAACTAAAATTCTGGTAAAAACTTAGAGGGGATGTCAATTATTGGTTACAATCTTGTATAAGACTGAAAGATCTCCAATAACCCTACAATGTCTAATGTCCAAATATAAGTCAGACAGGAGAAATTTAATGGAATAGAAAGAACGATCAAGTACTCTTAAGTGTGAATCTGCTGCAGATAACCACACAGGAGAACAATACTCAAAATGAGGCAGAATAAAAGAAAAGAAACATCTATGAATAATGTTGTCTTCTTCATAGAATTTCTTGCACTTACGAATGAATCCTAACTTTGATGAAATTGTCAGGGCCATATACCTAATATGCAATTCAAATGTAAGCTTTGACTCAAAGGTTACACCTAAGAGCTTCAGGTTTTCCACTAAAGTGATTAAGACTCCATTAATCAGCAGACTTGGATGGTGAGGCAACTGTGTTTGAGACTGACTCAATCATTTCTTTAGACTTAGTAGGATTTAATTTCATGCCCCATCATGAGCACCACAACTGAATTATCATCAGGTTTACAGTGAGGCTGTCAGCTACTATTTGCCTAGTTGCCAGAAAAGGAATATCAGCATAGAGAGAAGTATCATCAGCATATGCCAAAATTTTATAAATAATGCCAAACCACATATTGCTTATATATAAAATAAAGAGCAAAGGACCAAGAACACTACCCTTAGGAACCCCAATAGACATGGGAATACTAGCTGAAACTTTCATCAACATAAACATGCTGCTGCCTACTAATTAAAAATTTGGTGAAGATACTTAAAACTTTACCACCAACACCAACAGACTGTAACTTAAAAATTAAACCTTTGTGATGAACAGTGTCAAAAGCTGCACTAAAAACAGAGAGACAAGTCTTGAGTCATGACCTTTATATAAAGCAGACTGCATTTCATATACCAACTTAAGCAGTGCATCATTGTAGCCGAGTCCCTTTATAAAACCAAACTTGAGTCTCTAATGTACAGAAAGATGTTTGACCAGTAAACAGTCAATAACCTTATATAAATTGGTATAATTGAAATAGGCCTTTATTCAGTAGGTGAAGACTAGTGGGCCTTTTTGAATTAAAAGGCATTAGATTATAGCTAATGTAGGAGCTAATTGGCCATTTAGTCTTTTTAAATCAAAGGAAACAAGCCATTAGGGTCTACTCCACCATATTCATCTAATTCTGATAACAGATACTTGATTTCAGAGGACCTGAAAGCAAATGAATTAAAGCATGGTAATGGGTGACATGAAAGAGGAAGTTCAGTATCATCTAAACTTTGTTTTGAAATAAAACAATCTGCTAACAAGGTAGCTTTCTCTATTGGATGGTATGTAACACTACTATCAGGTTTCATTAAAGGAGGAATGGAGGACTCAAGACCAGGGATGCTTTAAATGTTGATCACCATTTATGAGGCTGTGAGGCTTGTGAGAGAACTTCTTTCAATTGAGCATTATATTCAGATTTAGCCTCCTTATAAACATTAGTTGCTGTTTCACATGACAACATAATTGTTACAACAATGAAGAGTTAGCAGACCAGAGATTGTGGGCAACATGTTTGTCCCTATAAGCCTAGTCATTAAACCATGCACTATCATGGGAATGAGATTTGCTGGTTACAAATCTTGTCATAATGTCCAACAATAACAAATTCAGAGCTTTAACAGGACAAGGAGCATTATAAACATTTTGCCAAACATTGTTATCAAAAGCTTGGTAGACACAATCCCAATTAATTCTTATTTTTAAGAAGACTTTTCTAGTTAGAGTAAAATCTGGTATAGGAAAGTCAAGCTGCTAGACTACAGTGGTCGGAAGAACCTTTTTGCATGATGGAGTCTACATCAATTACCCCTCTCATATCAGTTACTACAAGAACAAGATCCTAAAGCTTACCATTCCTGTGAGTTGCACCATGGACTAACTGCTCACACCCAACTACATCTAACATCTAAGGCAGAAATGCCATGTTGGTCGGTTGGGGACACAGAATTCAGCCAGTCTTGGTGGTGAGCATGAAAATCACCTATGAATATAAAGCATGATTTATTATCATTTTCTTGAATAGAAATGTACAAAGTCAGCAAACAGTCATAGATGCAGTCATCAAAGTTGGGACTTCTATAAAGAGTAAAAATGTAGAAATTATTAAAATAACTACACACTCTCCCAACCATATATTTATGACAGCAACATTCATGCTTTATAAATAAACTGGCATTAAAACCAACCCTAGAATGTAAACACAAACCTTGGGCTCGAAGCAGAGAATTCCTACATAGCAACAAGGATTAAGTAAATTTTGGTAAAAGCAACTCTTGATGTGTGCCTCATCTGAAACCAGAGATAATTGCAAGTTCATTGAAATTCCCATGAAGTCCACAAATATTACTAAAAAGTAAGTTCCAATACTTTGGATGGCTAGCACCAGGCTTAAGCTCAACATCACCAGACAACAGAACAACAATTCCACATAAAAATAGCAAAACCATAAATTTGAGAAAGAACTCAATTATAAAAAAAACAGAGATACTTAGCACCCCCTGACCACGGAAGGCCTGCTGGAAAAAGGGCCACGGCTAAATCAACATTCATGAAAGTAACAAGAAAACAAGAAAGTAATAAAGAAAATGTGAAAAAGGAAGAAAAACAAGAACTGCAAGGCTATGTCTACCTACAATAGGGAGGTGGCTGAATTCAGGAAAGTTGGGCACACAACTATAGCTACAATTCAGAGTCCACTACTCATTCCACTTTGCTATAACAGCAGGGATACCTATAACTCTTATGACATGAACACTCATATGCTTACAGGCACACACACACAGGTACATACACACGGGTACACACACACACACACACACACACACACACACACACACACACACACACACACACACACACACACACACACACACACACACACACACACACACACACACACCACACACACACACACCACACACACACACACACACAAACACCACACACACCTACACCTACACCTACACACACACACACACACACACACACACACACACACACACACACACACACACACACACACACACACACACACACACACACACACACACACCTACACCTACACCTACACCTACACACAAACACCTACACACATACCCACACATCCACACACACACACACCTACACTCACACACACATACACCTACACACACACACACATACACCTACACACACACACACACACACACACACACACACACACACACACACACACACACACACAAACACCTAAACACACACACACACAGGTACATACACACGGGTACACACAC
>NW_027217380.1:0-12395 GCF_042767895.1 Penaeus vannamei | reverse complement strand
TGAGAGTGAAAGGGTGAGGGAAAGGGGAGGTTAGAGGAGCTAAGGGGTTTGGGGGAGGGTAAGGGAGGGGTGAGGGTGAAGTGTGAGTGAGAGGGTGAAGGAGGCGGTGGGGGTGGAAGGGAGGGGGCGGGGGTCTAAGGGTGGTGAGAGTAAAAGGGTGAGGCAAAGGGGGGTTAGAGGAGCTAAGGAGTTTGGGGAGGGTAAGGGAGGGGTGAGAGTGGTGTGAGTAAGAGGGTTAAGGATAATGATAATAACAACAGTAACAACAGCAATAATGATAATAACAACAGTAACAACAGCAATAATGATAATAATAAGAGTGGTAATGATAACAATAATGATAATAATAATAACAATAATAATAACAATAATAGCAATGATGATAGTAATAATGATAATGATAACAATAATGATAACAGTGATAAAAACACTAATTATAATAAGAATAATGATAACAAAAATAAGAACAATAATAACATTAATGATGGTAATTTTGGTAATGATAATGGTAATGACAATATCAGTAATGATTAATGAGGATGATAATGAAAACGATGATAATGATGATAATAACAATAATGATAATAATAATGATGATGGTAATAGACCAATAATTATACTAATAACAGAAATTATGACGATGGTGCTGATTACATAATAATCATCACAATAATAACAACAAAAACAAGAGTGATTTAAGTAAAAGCAGGCCTATCACTATAAATAAGTAACAAGAAAATAACAATCACGAAAGAAACCTTTAAAAAAAGAAACAACAACAACAAAAAAACAATAAAAGATAATAAATAAATGAAAATGATTACACTCATGACATCATCGATAATAACCATGCCATCAACAGCATCAATAAAAATACAATCAACATGACAACAATAACAGTAGAGCGAGTTATGACAGCCCATGACACTCAGCATATTCAACCTTTATTCGACACATAAATCAACGAATGAGCTTGGAAATGTTGCAGTTCTCACCTTGCAACAAGACAAATGCAACGGTATGTGTCTTGAGTGATGTGCTGGCAATGTCTTTTAAGTTGCTTTGCTTTGCGGATCTTTAGAATACTTTTTTTGTCTCTGGGTCTTGTTTATTTGTGTGTTTGTTGTTCATGTTGTTGTTGTTGTTCTGTGTGCGTGCTTGTGTGTGTGTGTGTGTGTGTGTTTGTGTGCGTGTGTGTGTGTGCGTATTACCCATATTAGGCAATATTTTAGCTTTTACTATCATTGGTATCATCAATATCATTACTGTTATTATTTGTATTGCTGTTTTTTAGCGCCATCATTGTTATTGTTATTATCATTATTGTTATCATTATTATAATTGTTGTTATTGCTATCATTAGAATTAACTTTGATACAATTATTATCTATTGTTATTACCATCATTCTTATTCTTATTATTATTACTATCATTATCATCATTCTTATTATCTTTATCATTAATGTCATTTTCCTAATACTATCATCAGCATTACTCTTATCACAATTATTATAGTTATCATTATTATCCTTATTATTATCATAACCATTTTTATTGTCATTATGGTTGTTGCTATTAGTAGTACTATTATTATGATTACTGTTGTCATTTTATTATCACAAGTATTTTTTCAATCAATATCATTAATGGTAGTACTAATGTTATCATTGTCAATGTTAGCATTAAAGTAATGATAATATTCATGATAATATTAACAATGATAATGATAATATTAAGAATAATAAAGACGATAATAACAGTAACAACAATGATAATGATAATGAAAATAATGATAATAATAATCATAATTATCTTTATCATCAATATTATCATTATTGTCATTACTATCGTTATAATCATCGTCGATAATACATTCATTATCACTAGCGTTATTACAGTTGTTTTTATTGTTATCATTTTGATTATCATTGTAATTATTACTGCTACTATTATCGTTATTATTATGATTATTATTACTATCATTATTATGATCATTATTACAATTATTATTGTTATTACTGCCATTATCATTGATATAATTATTATTACTATTGTTGTTATTGTTTACACTATTATTAACATCATTACCATTATCATCTTCATCCTCCTTAACATTAATATTATTATTGTCCTTATTTGATTATTTTGATTACCATTGTCGTTATCATAAACATTATCGTCAGCATCATAATTATGATTAGCTTTGTCATTATAGTCTATATTTATCATGATTTCTATCATTGTTATTGTTATTATTGTATTATCATTATCACCATTACTTTCCTTGTTATTAATGTTGTTATTATTATTATCATTATTTTTATTATCATTATTGTTATTTCTGTTGTTGTTATTGTTATCATTATCATAACGATAATCATTATCATTAATATCATTATCATTATTGTTATCATTATCATTATCATTATCAGTATTACTATCATCACTAGTATAATTATCAATATTATGAACATTATCATTATTATTATCACCATTATCATCATTATTGTTAATAACATAGCTATTATCATTTTTATTATTTTCATCATCATTATCAATATAACTTTTTATTTTTATCATCGTCATTACCATTATCATTATCGTTAGGTGTACTGTTATAATTATTGTTATCACCATTTCTATCATTTTGTTCATGTGAATGTGATTACCATTAATTTTAATACGATAATCATTCGCATTATAAATTACCTTTAAAATGAGAGAAAATAAAAAACAAAGAATTTAATGCCAGACTTCAAATCAATATCCAAATTCATAACCCCTTATAAGGCATTAGGGCCAACGTGAGATCAGCTGACACTTCCGGCATGCAATCTGAAGGTAATGATCATCGTAAATCAAAAGGCACGTGCGATTGCAGGGCGCGAGTTGCACGACACTCTCCCTCTCCTCTCCCTCTCCCCCACTTCCTTTTTCTCTTCCCCCTCTCTCTTCTTTTAGTTTTTTCTCCTTCTCTTTTCCTCTCACTCCTTCTCTCTCTCTCTCCATTCTGAATCTGTCTCCTCCCCTTCTTTCATTTTCTCTGACCACCCTCTCCCTCTTTCTCCTCTCCCCTCTCCCTCCTCCTCCCCCTCCCCTTCCCCCTCTTCCTCTTTCTTCTCCCTTCCTCTCCTCTCCTCCCCCCTTCTCCCTCTTTCCCCTCTCCCTTCTCCCTCTTTCTCCCCCCTTCACCTCCCCTCCTCTCCCCCTCTTCCCCGTCCCCTCTTCTCCCCCTCTTCCCCCTCCCCTCCTCTCCCCCTCCCCCTCTTGTTTCTCCCCTCCTCTCCCTCGTTCTCCCCTCCTCTCCCTCGTTCTCCCCTCCCCCCTCCCTCCTCCTCCCTCCCCCTCTCCCCAGTTTCTGTCACCCATTCAGTGGTTTTATTACCTTGCAAGAGGCCTGAGTGACACTGATTGCAGCTGAATTGATGGATATCTGGCATTTCCTTTGTTGTTTTTGTTTCGTGTTTTTGTTTAGGTTTTAATATGAATGTGTGTGTGTGTGTGTTTATGTGGGTGCGTGTGCATTTGCGTGTGTGTACATGTGTTTGTGCGTTAGGGAGGATCTTTTGTTGGAGATCATTGTATTTATGCATGTGGGTATGTTTGTGTACGTTTGTAAGAGTTGTATGTGTGTGTGTGTGTGTGTGTGTGTGTGTGTGTGTGTGTGTGTGTGTGTGTGTGTGTGTGTGTGTGTGTGTGTGTGTGTGTGTGTGTGTGTGTGTGTGTGTGTGTGTGTGTGTGTGTGTGTGTGTGTGTGTGTGTATGTGTGTGTGTGTGTGCGTATGAGTGCGTACATGCGATACACTATACTAAAGCAAGCCTGTACCCAAACCTGCTGCACAAATACCAACATTATTTATCCATGAATCAATTGCACACTGCACAACGAATGTACATACAGCACAGACCATTGAACCAAAAATACATTTCTCTCAATCTATCTTTATCCCAACAATCGCCGAAGCATGAAAGTCTTATAAATCTCGTTGAAAATACGGAGTGGAAAGATCATGTATTAATAATCGTAATTCATATCAATTTATATTCAAAGGTTGCAATTTGGTGGCGTTTTATGGGGAGATATATGTACATATTCTACTTTAAAAGACCTGATGAAGATGAAAGAAAAATGCGACTATACCCCCCCCCCTCCCCAACAATAAAATAATAAAAATGATAAAAGGGCGATGATGATAGAAAATCATGATCAAAACTTTCAAATTATGGTTTATGGATATAAAAAGTAGCAATTTAGAGATGGCGATACAAGACTACAGAACTACCTAAAAAGACTGATAGCTGACAGAATTATGATGGTACTAACAATGAGAGTGTTAGCTCAAAGGTTACTGTTAAACAAAGCAGAGAATTTCTGACAAAGAGAGGAAATATAAAATATTGAAACTAATACTAATTAAAAATAATAATAATAACAATAAAATAAAATAAATAGAATAGAAAAAACAAACAAAAACATTCATTTTTTTTACCAGATAATTGATGATGATGATGAAGGTAATAATGATAGCCATAATGACGATAATAGTAATAATAATGATAATGATAACGATGATAATGATAAAAGAAATAATAATAATAATAATAATAATAATAATAATAATAATAATAATAATAATAATAATAATAATAATAATAATAATAATAAATAAGAATGACAATAATGATGATAGAAAAAAAAAAATAAATAATAATAAGAATGATAATAATGATAATTACAATAATAAGGAAAATAATAATGATGATTATAATGATATTCATAGTGAAAACAATAATGAAACAGATGATAATTATCGTAATGATAATGAGATTAACGATAACAAATAGCAATAATGATAAAAATAGCAATAATTATAAATAGATTAGAATGGCAATTATGATAATAATAACAATAATGAAAATGATAGCAATAGTAAGGATGATAATAATAATGAAAATAATAATGTTACAGAGAATAATTAACGTGATTATGAAATGAATAGTAATAATGATAAGGACAAAAACTGCTATAATAATTAGAATAACAATAATAACAAAACGGTAGCTAATGGCAATTGTAATATGAATTGTTACAATTGGAATAATAGTAGTGAAGATGATCATGATTACAATCAAAATGAAGATGATTAAGATAATCATGATTATAACAATAAGAATAATAGCAGTAGTAATGATACCGATGATAAGGATAAAGTTGTCAATGATGTTAGTAATGGTAATAAAGATAATGATGATAATGATAATAGTAACAATAATTAGTACAATGAAAATGATAATCCAAATAATAATAACGAGAATAATAACAACAACAGTTATGAAAATCATCAAAATGGAAATAAGCATAATGACTGCAGTAATGATTTTGATTGCAATCAATTTCATCAGGAGTATATACCATTAGTATTACTATTGTTGCTTTCATTAGCATAAATATAATTCATATTATGGTTGTTATTGTCATTATCATCTCCGCAATTATGAGCACTGTCGTCATTTTGTTATTACATGTATTACTAAAATTACCGTCAATCAAATTATCATCAATACTAATATTGCCTTCATTGTCATTACCACTCTTAATTCTATCATCATAAACCTCATGAATAGTGACAGTGCCAATGTATTCACCAAATAATGTTATTTCTTTTATGATATTACTATTTTTACTTTCGTCATGCCATACTGAGAGAGATAAATATTGCCTAACTGTCTGTGTATCTGTCTGACCTACTCTATTATTATCCAAATGCTTGATTGCCTAGTGTTTGATTATCTGTCCACCTGAATGTTAAAGTACCTACCTGTATCCTAATTGGCTGGACATGAGGCAATGACCTGTCGACTGAGTTTCCAAGATCTGAAGGTCCTATTGACTATCTGCATTTCTGACTACTTAACTATCCGACCCACTAACTGCCTGTCTGTATACCTAACTAGCTGTATGTCTGTTAAAGACTTAGCACACTTTTTCGTCTCTGAGGTCATTTTTTTAAAGTCTAAGTAGCTCTCCTTCCCCTATCCTACCATTCTCTACCCCACCTCCCCCCAGTTCTAACGTGACGTCATAGGCCTTATCCCCCAGAGCAAACTTTGCAAATGACGTGACCTTGATTATATAGACCTTGGTTCTGTAGAGTGAATGGCAGAGCAAGGCAGGGTGAGGAAGCGGCTGGGAAGGACAAGGCGAAGGGAGAGGGGTCGAAAGAAGGGATTTGCCCCAATCAGAAAGGGAGGCCGTCCTTCCCTCTGTAATGTATATGTATATGTATGTATATAAATACATATATATACATATATGCGTGTATGTAAGTGTTTGTGTATGTGTATGTATGTGTATATATATATATATATATATATATATATATATATATTTATATATATATATATATATATATATATATATGCATATATATGTGTATATGTATATATATATATATATATACATATGCATATATATATGTGTATATATATATATATGTGTGTGTGTCTGTGTGCGTGTGTGTGTGTGTGTGAGTGAGTGTGTGTGAGTGTGTGTGTGTGTGTGTGTGTGTGTATGTATGTATATACATATATATACATACATATATATATATATATATATATATATATATATATGTATGTATATGTATATATATATATATATATATATATATATATATATATATTTGTATATGTACATATATATATATAAATACATATATATATACATATATATATGTATATATACATATATCTACCTACCTATCCATCTATCTATCTATCTATCTATCTATCTATCTATCTATCTATCTATGTATCTATCTATCTATCTATGTATCTATCTATCTATCTATATATAAACATATACATATATAAATGCACATATGTATATATATATATATATGTATATATATATATATATATATATATACATTTACAAATGTGTATATCTAGATCTATATCTATCTATCTATCTATCTATCTATCTATCTATATATATATGTATATATATACACAAATATACACATACATATGCACAAACATATATCTACATCTATACCTGTATGTGTGTGTCTGTCTGTATGTGTGTATGGGTTTGTATGTGTGTGTGTGTGTGTCTACACGCACACATAAGTGCACAAACACTCACATCCGCCTGTGATAAAATGGCGTCGAAATCGACTCAACGTCTACAGTCACAGATAAACCTCATCCTCTCACCAGATATTTCTGCATCCAGGAGTCATCGAAAAAAAAAGACAGGAGACGGCTTAAAAAGTAAGAAAAAAAGGAAGAAAGGGAGGAACAAAGAGACAAAAGAGCCCCCAGTCGTTCCTGAGAATCATGCCACAGCGACCGCTCCCTCATAAATAAACGGCTAATGAAAGGACAGTCTACAATTCTCAGACTAATTTCACCCACGATTAACAAAATCACTGATTTGTGAGGAAGTATGTGTTTACACGGTCCTATTTATTGCCATACAACCAAGATATCAAACATGAAAGATAGGATACAGTATTCTAATTACATGCATATTTACCTCGATATTAAACTTTTTATTATTTTTTTAAGTCTCCCCTCCATAATTCATTGAAATCCGTTTTCTGTTGTAAAAGAAATTAATCCCCTAATGCCGTTTTCTACAAAGGGAAGGTTTTATCTCCATATCTCTCTAATCTGATTAGTTTTTGTTTAATAGTTCTAACCCTATGAAAGCGAGAGAGAAAAACGCATTATAGAAAGCCGTAAAATGATTATTCCGATCATAATATTAAGTCAATGCGTGTGATTTGGTGTGGAGGCGGAATCCCTCATGAAAAGATTGCGTGGCAGCCGGCCTTCTCTCCGCCCCCTCCCCCCGCCCCTCCCTCTTCCCCCGCCCGGACCCCTCCCCCCGCTCCCTACCTTGTGTTTGCGTGGCTGATTTACGATGATACAGGGTAAATAAGGGAGAGGGAGTTTACAGATCTACATGTAGCTAATTATAGGTTATATAAACGGACGTCCCGCTGAAGCAACTCTTTTTTCCCTCGTCCTTTTTTTTAACAGTTCATATGCCATGTTGAAAGTAGGGAGCAAACGAACGCCTCCGAAAGCGTTCGCGTATGACTTCGTTGCCGCGAGCGCATCATGAGTGAAGTTCCCGCTCGCTGACACCTCATGCAAGTAAACGCTTATCTATTGCACACGCGAGCATGCAGACGATATCCACGGCGCTGGATGTTGACTTTTACGAACGTCCATCAACTGACACGCAAATACATGTTGTTCCGCGGAGCTGATTTCCTGGACGCCGACACGCATGCGAACAATCACTCTTGGATCCCGGTGGCTGTGAATCCACCTCCTCCCCGACGAAGGAGCCGAACGCGTGTGAATATTAACTTCAACTTTTTCGAAACCATAACATTGTCGGCAAATACTCAAGTGACTATTAATTACGGGAGACATGCAACGTATTTTTTCAATTTAGTTTCATTCTTCCACGTCGAGTGTATTATCATAAGTGAGGCTTCATGATAATGATATGTAAACAGAGGAACAGAGCAGGAAAAAGTGAGAGAGAAAGAGTGAATAAACGAACCAGAGAAAGAGAGAATCGGACAGACAGATAAGCAGACAAACAGAAGAGAGAGAAAAGAGAGAAAATAATCAATAGAAAAGAAAAGAGAGCGAGAGAAAGATAGATAGAGAGAGAGAGAGAGAGAGAGAGAGAGAGAGAGAGAGAGAGAGAGTAGAGAAAGCAATAAAAAATGCATACATACTCACATATGTATGTATATATATATATACATATATATATATATATATATATATATATATATATATATATACATATATATATATATATATATATATATATATATATATATATATATATACACACACACTCACACACACATACACACGTACACACACCCACACAAACACACACACACACACACACACACACACACACACACACACACACACACACACACACACACACACACACACACACACACACACACACATATATATATATATATATATATATATATATATATATATATATACACATGAATTAACAGATAGATAGATAGATATAGAGAGATTAACAGATAGATAGATAGATAGAGATAAACAGACACATAGATAGATGCAGATGCATATAGTTAGAAAGTCTAAAGAACAGATTGTAGGAAGAGAGACAGAAAAAGTAGAATAAGACAGAAAAAAAAGTCCGAGTGCGAGAAACCCATTGCGTGACTCGTGTTTCGTGCATTAAATTATAGTTTCGATTTGTTAACATGTAGCAAAGGTCAGAGAACAGGATGCCAGGTTGTATGATGAATCACCTACCCCTTTTCTCCCCGCTTGCTAACCCTTTCGGCACTGGTTGGTGCGCGTCGTTCGGCCGCTCGCCTCGAATGGGGCTCGGAGTGCGCGCGCGTGCGTGGAGGGACGATTCTCTCTCTCTTTCTCTTTTTTTTTCTTCTTTTTTTTATCTGAGGGAGTGTTTCTGTCTCTCTGAATCTCTCTGTTGATCTCTGTTTCTGTCTCTGTCTGTTTGTTTCTCTTGTGTTTCTGTCTCTGTCTCTGCATGTTTGTTTCTCTTTCTCTCTCTCTCTATCTAACTATCTATCTCTCTTTCTCTCTCACTCTCTCTTTCGTTCTGGTTGTCAGTAGATCTGCACCTGTTTATTTGGGGGTCTATGCGTGTGTCTCCCTCCCTCTGTTTTTGTCTGCCTGCCTGTCCGTCTCTCTCTCTCTCTCTCTCTCTCTCTCTCTCTCTCTCTCTCTCTCTCTCTCTCTCTCTCTCTCTCTCTCTCTCTCTCTCTCTCTCTCTCTCTTCAAATCTCCCCTCGCTATTAACTCACTTAATACACCGTCTTTCTCCTTCTCTCATTATGTGTTACCAGGTGTACTACATTAGTACATGTTCGCGAACCAACCCCCAACATCAGTGCTATAAATACTATAATTTATTCCGCCTTAATATCTGTCATTTTAACTCCCTCTCGACTTAAGTAAAACCAGGACCTTGTTATGCTCTTAACGAACGTTCCTTGTCTCTCTTTTACTTTCAGTGGTCAAGTTGGTAGTTTTTTCTGTTTTTATATTTTTTCTCTTTACTTTCAGTTGACAGTTTGGTGTTTTTTTTTGTTTTTTTTTTACTTTTTCTATCTTTCTCTGTTTTTCTTTTTCTCTTCCTTTCGTTCTATCTGTCCCTGTCTCTCTTTCCCTTTCTCTCTCTCTCTCTCTCTCTCTCTCACACACACACACACCCCTCTCTTTGTCTCCGTTTCTCTGTTTTTATCTCTGTCTCTGTCTGTCTGTCTGTTTGTCACTCTCTTCCTCACGCTCTGTCAGGAGAGAGAGAATGAGAGACAGACAGACAGTCTGTCTGTCTCTCACTCTCTTTCTCTCTCTATATTTGTCTCTCTCTTATTTACCTCTCCTACCTTTCTTCCCCCCTCCCCCACGTCTCTCTTTCTCCTCCTCTATTACGAATTATCATGATTGATCCCTCTCCCCCATGCAAAATTCTCCTCCGTTTCCCAACAATCATTCCTTATTGCAATTGCAACGTAGTGTCGTTTATTTATTCTATTTTTTCTTATTTTTGGTTAAAATCACCACCGCTCACTCTTCCAATATGGCCGCCAGCGACACACGGGCTGAGACTTATCGTACCTCAGGCAGCGCGCCTCGAACCCGCATCTCCAACTGTATCTGTTAAATGGCGAAATATCATGACGTAAGCATATCATTTGTTTTATCTTTACTCTCTCTCCCTTTCTTATCTGCTGTTTTATTCATTATTTGTCTTCTTTCTTTACGTGTTTGAAATATACTCTTTTTTCATTCTTGGGTATCTTAGAACCATTATTCAATTTATTTCATTTTTTTTATTACCCTTTTCTTCCATTTTTCGTTCATTTATTCTGGTTCTTCATATGATTAATCTTTCTTATTTTCATCCATTTGCGTCACAAATAAATGATGATACTAATGTCTAGATAACTATCAGTGATAATAGTAAGAACAGGATGCATGATAATAAAGAAATGCTGCTGCTTCCGGTAAGAATAATAATGATTTTAAATGTAATTGATTTTAACGATGAAAACGTAAGTGGGATTCGTATTATCATTAGTCGTAACGACCATAATGGTGCTAAGGATGATGATGATGATAGTTATGAAAATACTGATGTACAAAAATGAAGATAACGATAATAGTAGTAGTAGCAGTATTGACATTAATAAAGATAATGAAGATAATAATATGATGATGATAATCATAAAAATGTTACTACGGATAATAATAATAATAATACTGATAATGATAAAAGTAATAACAATGACAATAATGATAATTATCATAGTAATAGTAATGATAATTATAATAATTAAAGTAATTAAAAAATAGTATTACAATAAAGATAACAAGACAATAACGATAGCAATAAGAACCATATTAATGATGACAACATCAATAATAACAATGATAATGATGATGACATTAACAGTAATACTAACAATGATGATAATGATAACAATGATAATGATAATAATAATAACAATGATGATGATAATGATGGTAATAATAATAATGATAATAGGAATAATAATGCCAATAATAATGGCATTAATACTACTACTAATAATAAAACAGTAATATAAATAACAATTAATATTATCATGAAAACAATAACAATAGTAGTAATGATAAGAATAATATCAGTAATGATAAAAAAAAATAACAATAGTAATAATAATACTGATATTGATAATAATAATTGAAATAATGATAATAACAATGATGAAGAATAATTATGATAATAATGATGTTAATAATAATAATGACAATAGTAATAACAATAAAATAATAATGACAATATCAGTACTGATGCTAATGATATGAATAGTAACAATAATGATTATGATGATAATCGTGATAATGAAAACAATGATAATAATTATAATAATGATTATGATAACAATAATGATAATAATCATATCAATGATAATAATAAAGATCATAATGATTGTGATGATCATTATCAAAATCATAATAACAAGTAATAATGAATGTGAGAATGTAAAGAAAAAAAATATCATACATATGCAAACATCCATACACACACACACACACAAACACACACACACACAAACACACACACACACAAACACACACACACACACAAACACACACACACACACAAACACACACACACACAAACACACAAGCACACAATCACACATACACACACACACAAACACACACAAAAACAGACACACAAAAACAAACACACACACGCACAAGCAAACACACAAACAGACAACCACATACACACAAACAAACACACAAACAGACAGACACAAACACACACACACACAAACACATAC
>NW_027217379.1:5000-12393 GCF_042767895.1 Penaeus vannamei | reverse complement strand
GGATAATAGATGATCTGATTTGCAGCAAGACGGATAAGGATTATTTGTATGTAGTTAGCAACGCAGGTTGCAAGGAGAAAGACCTGCAGCACCTGAGAGAACACCTGGCGAGCTTCAAAGCTGGCGGAGGAGACGCCGAACTCGAAATCATCGATGACCATGGCCTGGTGGCTGTGCAGGGCCCCGAGATGGCCAAGATTTTGCAGGTGAACAGTACTTCCAGAGTCATTGCTCTCATATTAGTCATATTTTTAGGCAGTAGAATGGCTTATTGAATTCCTTTGCTTAATGCTGCGTTCGGAACTCCATGTCTTGCTCGTTCAGTCACCTTGTTCAGGACCAGCAGGATAAGTGGGCCGCTTTTGGAACCTCCAAGACCCTTTCTGCCCAGAATGCAACTGGCTCAAATGTAAACATTTACTTTTTTATTATACTGGTGTGTTTGATGTATATTAACTTACCTGCAATGGACAAACACACAAATATCCTTTGATAACACCAATAAATGGTCATAAAATTACCCACCAACATCTTGTGGATACTTGCAACTGTCAGTGTTTCCATACAAAATCTATTGTGACGTCATCTCGTCCTTCTCGCCCAGGTTCGCAGGAGGGCGAGTTGGACGAGCTAGACTACTTGTCCGGGTCGGGATAGTGGAGGTTCCGAATGGTCAAAACATCTCGTCCAACTGGTCTGGACAAGCAGGACGAGCAGTTCGGAACACAGCATTAACATGCACACGCACACATCAACAAACTATGGTAATTTTTTCTAATAGTTCTGCCAAGCAGATTGTGACAATATTGTTATCATTGGCTTCCTCTTGGTTTCTACCATACAAATATGTTGGATTTGTTGTGCAGAAACTCCCCAACCCACCAATTAGTGACAAGCTTGGCCCAGATAACATGGGAGGGCTTGAAAGTTACTAGGAAAATTGGGGTGTAAGGTATGCATAATCACTATATTATCAAATGCAAGGGGCTGTGCCTTCTGCAATCCCCCATGAGGGGCTGCCACCCCCAACCCCCACCCAGGAAAACAAAGAATCGTATTCACAGCAGGAGAGTGTCGGACAGATTTGGTAAAGGTGCTCCCACATGGCAGTTGTACACTCTCTCCTGCTGTGAATACATGGAGAACTCTTTCTTTTTCTGGGTGTCAGTTAAAGGGCAGTACAGCCTTCTGTATTAGACAGTATGATTGATTCTGTGTTTATTATTGATATTTTACCCTGCAATTTCCCTGGTACCTTTCATGCCCTCATCTGCTATTGGGGGATTGGAGGGTTTTTGTTCAATAAAACCTACATATTTTCATTGTAGAGGGTGAGGGTAATCCAACAATACCAAAATCAACATAATTCATTTGGTGTAACTATTAGAAAAAATGACCTCAACAAATCTCCTCCATGTGTATTTGACAGGTAAAATTTGAACTGGCCCTAATTTGATGAATTGCTAAGGAAGTTGACAAGCTCTGGTATATCAGAATAGGCATAGTGGCAGTGTGTTTGGTTTTGAAGGACTTCTCCACAAGAGTAGGCCTATGGATTAGCAGATTCATGCAAGCAGTTGTGGCCATACTCCTGCTTTCTGCAGATTGTTTTTTAGAAATCCAATATATTATTATGCATTTTCTATGACTGTAACTTTATTTTCTCCATTATTAAATGGTTATGTCCTTTATTTGGAGTTACATTTACATAATAGGTCATACTGTAGAAGTCAGCAAACTTCCACTATATATTCTGACATATAGAGCTTTAGCCGGTTCCATAAATGATAGTAAATTGCCAGGATGGTCTACAAACTTTATCTTATCAGATTTTTCATGCCAGGAGGTTTTTTGGTTGTTCCCAAGTGTAAAAGTTGTTCTAATTGACACAAGGCTAATGATGTATAAGTGGATTGTTAGTAATCTTTATCAAGAAAAATATATAGGTAATTAATCAGTTCAAAACATAGAAAGATCATTTTAAGCTTCTCAGAAAATAGACTAAACTTAAAAGTGTAGCCTGGTTCTTACAGTTTCCATTGTAAAATCATTGATTGATGATACAAAATTTCTTCATGTTGCCATTTATATTGCTGTGATTTGTCGTTTGTTAAAAGGTCAAGGGTCCAGATATATATATATGAGAGCTTATTCATAAATGTAATTGTCCTGGTTAAAATTCACTTAATTATGTCAGGAAACTATATACATGTCAAGTCATTAAGGAAGGGCATTTTGTATATTTTCAAGATTTTATGGTTTTATTAATTAAATTCCATTTTTATTGGCAAATGGTATAAGAAATAATACTCATAATTTCTTTTCTTTGTTTTAGCCGTTAGTGGAGGGAGACTTGAGTCAACTCTATTTTATGACAACCCAAGAAATGAAAGTTGCAGGTATCCCCTGCAGAGTGACAAGGTGTGGCTACACGGGGGAAGATGGCGTCGAAATATCCGTCCCAAATAATAAGGTATTGTATAATATTCATGTAGAAAAGAGAGACGTTTTGTTTTACAGCTTATGGAAACAAAAACTTTTGCCTCACCGATACTATGTTTTTAGACATTATATACTGTATTCATATGTTTATACATACATACATATATATATATATATATATATATATATATATATATATATACATATGTTTATATATATATATATATATATATATATATATATATATATATATATATATGTATATATATATATATATATATATATATATATATATATATATATATATATATATATATATATATATATATATATATATATATATATATATATATATATATATATATATATGTGTGTGTGTGTGTGTGTGTGTGTGTGTGTGTGTACTTAAGATTGATATTGTAGCTGCTTAGATAAGTGCAGTATACTGCATTTGCTGTTATTTAGGGCATCTATAACATATTTATTAAGGGAAAAGAGGCCAGATCATGTATATCAGATCTTGAATTACATGTCTTGTTTTAAATAGCTGCAAAAATTGTTTCTGGAACTTTTAATTGTTTCATTATTTATTGCAAACCATATGCATATCCATTGTGGTCTTAGTTTAATTTGCACCAAGAAGTTGTATACTAGACCTACTAAATCTAACCTGTTGCACCTGTTCCTTGATATGTGTGTGTGTGTGTGTGTGTGTGTGTGTGTGTGTGTGTGTGTGTGTGTGTGTGTGTGTGTGTTTGTGTGTGTGTGTGTGTGTGTGTATATATATATATATATTTTTTTTTTTTTTTTTTTTTCTTCTTCTTTTTCTTTTTTTTCTGTTCCTTGATTTTTTGTATCAAGGAACTGGATAGAAGGTGAGGGCAGGTCTCAATCTCAATAATAATGCATAGTGTGCTGATAAGGACATAACACGGTATGATTAGGGATGCTCATTGTTGACTAAAAGGTCAACAATGAAGCCATCTATGTGTAAACAGAATTCATAAAGGAAAACTACAGTGGACAGTGCATGGGATAAAGATTCCAGTTTGACATGTACTGTAAAGTTTTTGCATGTAAGACCAATAACATGTTATTTTTCTCAGCTTGCCTTTTTTTTTATTAGTAAATGAAATACTGTAATTTTGTTCATATAAGAAAGAAATATCACATGTTCTGCATATTTTGCAAGCAATGATTTTGGCTTTATCTTCAGAAGTTTGAAAACTTATATTGAGTAAAATATGAATAAAATAGTATAGGATGAAGAATTCATTAAATCAATGGATTAGTGAAATCTAAAATATTTTTCAACTGTGACATAAATAAGTTGAAAATGTCTTGATTAGAAAAAAGTGCAAGTTGCATCACAGCAATGTTTGGCCAACTCTTAGATGAGAATACTGTACAAGTGATGGTCATGATCAAATTAATCTATTTTTACAAATGTCCTGCCTATTTTCCAAGTATGTTTTTTTTTAGTTTTATAGATTAGATAACCTATTTTCAGTTTGCAACATTTAAATTGCATAGGAAAATAACTGAAGATTCACAGATATCTTGATTCTATGTGCTGTTAACCTTTTGCTTTTATGTATAAACAAAACTGTGAATTTATCATAGGTTTATTATTATTCCTTTCTTTTGACAATCAGACATTGATTTAGCTTCAAACTCTGGTTCCCAACCTTTTTTTTTTGCACTAGCACCCATAAGAAATTTTTACTGTGTCCTCGCACCCCCTTTATATTTATAGCTGATTTAAGGATAAAGGAGGTGAATTTATACTAAATTTGATCAACAAAAGAAAATATTCTTTTTCATTTTCTAATATGGTAACGAAAATCAAACATATGGACAAGAAAACATGTCCCAGATTTTTAAAGTACTTGGTTGAAATATCTACATATAAAATCAAAGGACTAACTCTAAAATGTTTATATAAATGAATTTTCAATTCAATGGCTCTTTTCTTCCTGTTTCTTGATTATAAGTAATCAATAGATTAATTGCTTGTCTTCAAGATGGACACTTTTTGCACCCCATGGAATGCTATCACACCCTCATGGGGTGCAAGCACCCCAGGTTGGGAAACCCTGTTTTAACTGTATCTGAAACTTGTGCCAGTGACTAGGTATGTGGAGAACTTTTACTAGTGTGTTTTTCATGTACATTATTTTCAGGCTGTAGAACTCTGTGAGACTCTGGTTGGTGCAGGTGTTCACCTTGCTGGTCTTGGAGCACGAGATTCCCTAAGACTAGAAGCTGGACTCTGCCTCTATGGAAATGATATTGATGATGACACCACACCTATTGAGGCGGGCTTGGCTTGGACTATTGGGAAAAGACGTAGACAGACTGCTGATTTTTTGGGAGCTGAGGTAATGGGGATACCGAGTTACGCTCATACAAATGCAGATATACAGAATGTATATGCAGACTTGAATATATTTAACAAGTGTACTTGTACCCTCACACATGCATACATATGTAAAGACTTCTAGAATAATACAAATGTCAAATAATGTGGATAAAATGATTTCAGTAGAAATTTGATACAGTGATGTAATCTAGGATTCTAATAGATTAGAGTTTAATGATGATTTCCTTGTACAGATCATACTGAAACAGCTAAAAGAGAAGCCAAAACGCAGACGTGTTGGTCTAGTGTGTAGTGGACCTCCACCCAGAGCACACTGCCCAGTTCTAGATGCTGATGGCAGCCAAGTTGGAGAGGTGAGAAAGAATACCGTCGTTTTACTGCCTTTAACTTACAAAAAATATGTTATTTTCTTTTGTTGCTGATTTTTGCAGGATCTGACAAATCTAACAATGTACATGATTTTGGGTAGAATTAGATGTCCTTTACAAGTAGGGTCTTTGTTCATTTACCTTTATGATTGATCCAAATGCTGCAGTTTCCTTCACATATTTATGTATTCCAAATTGTATTTTGTGAAGAGAGAAAGAGAGGGACATATGCATTGCTGAGATCAGTGTCATGAATATTACAAAATATCCCTTACTGAAAAAGATGGGTTTTCAAGTTCAGTTAATTAGCTATCAGGCAGGGAATGGTTTAGGATAAATTCAGATAAAACTTGTCCATTGTAAGTATTTACTGATAAGTTTGGGATAAATTTTCATAAAACTGGTCCATGGAAGTGAGTACATTTACTTTATTCATTCATAATATACAGCATGTAGCAAGGTAGGCAAAATATATATATATATATTTTTTTTTTCCAGGTCACAAGTGGTTGTCCAGCCCCATCATTAGGAATGAATGTGGCCATGGCTTATGTCCCAGCTGCCGTGGCGAAAGTAGGCACAGAGTTGTCTGTCCAAGTGCGTAAAAAGTCCATACCAGCTAAAGTATCAAAGATGCCTTTTGTTACCTGCCATTATTATACCAAGAAGTAAAAGCATGCCCATAGTGAAAAAGAGGTTTTAAAAGTTTTTTGTAAAATCTTCCCTTTTGAATTTCTTGCTGAATATGAGTGCATATTTGTTCCTAATGTTTACATTGTCTTCTTTTTTCTCCTCTTTCTTTCATTCTAAAGAAATACCAAGATTGACATATGATTATGGATATTATTTAGTTATTGGTAGTAATGAATTTAGTAATAGTGTTACACATAAAATAACAGAATAGTGAAGGTTAGTGCAGATAGTATTTTTTTAAGATCAGCATTTTTTTTATGTGTCAAAGAAGTTAATATGTAAAGTGGAGTTACATTTCAGTGCTTGCACACTTTTATGTCATTAGTATTTGATATTGGGAAAATACAAGGCTGTTCAGATTTAATAAATAAATGATAACATTAAATTGACAACCAGATACAAAATTACAATGAAAATTACACGGTAAAAGATTTGGTCATTGCGATGATTTTGATCTGTAGCTATATTTCTAGTTAAACTCAGCCTGTCCTTATGTATGAGGAAGCATTATGCTCACATACACAAAGGGACATATACAGTGTTTAAGTAAGAATTGCTGTAAAATGGCTTCAAATATATAGTTTTATACAATATGATAAAAACAGTGCATTTTATATTATTTTTTCAGTAATGTACTTCATTGTACATATCTTAAAGTTCCTGCCCTTGTGCCTGCTGTCTTACTAGACTTTACAATGTGTGTGAAGTGCTTAAAGAATAGAAAATGAAAAATGTACACTTGCTGTTTTTTTTTTTTTTTTTTCTTTCTTTCTTTTTTTCGAGTTAGAAATAAGAAAAAATACTTTGAAAATATGGATATATGTATCACCATTTGAGAAGCTATTTACTGTCACCTTTTCCTATGAGACAAAAAAACAATTACAGTCTTCAAGGAAATAGAAAGCTATCATACTCCTGCACACATGCATACATGCACATTCATAAAGGCTGTTAATTTAAAATTTGTAAAAATGAGCGTCAGTAATCAATTCAAAATGCCACAAGAAAATTACCAATATGAGCATTAGCAAAACAGCCCCATTTCATATTAAAATGTATAATGATTCTCCTATGTTTCCTTACTTTAGTGGAACAGTCCATAAAAGGGATCCAAGTGGATTATATAAAAGGGCATATACAGATTTGCAGTAATTTTCCTTTGTAATGATAAATGGTATGTGGAAATCCATCAATAGCATAACCAGTTTCATTTAGAAAGTTTAGATGTTGATTGAAGTAATTGTATGAACTCATTAGTAGTACACAATCAAACATGATTTTGAGATGTCACTACTGCAAGCTTGACCATTTTTCATCATAATGTCCTATTGTTGTCTCACCTGAAAAGACCTGCATTTATATTCTAACTCATTTTATGGTTACTGGTTACATACTTTTCTGTAGATGATGCACAATGGAATAACTGCTAAGAATCATAAATATATAACTCAGAAACACACAAATGTCAGTGCAACAGTGTTATAAAAGAGTCTGTAAGTTGTACAAG
>NW_027217375.1:10000-12374 GCF_042767895.1 Penaeus vannamei | reverse complement strand
AAAAGTAGCCGCATTTTTAATCGGCCATTGCAAGTTCTATTCGCAAAAACTCGTCCGTCTTAGCATGAAAACTTTTAAGTCGATTTTTTCAGCAATTCTTTCGTGCATGTAAGCATGTAGGTACAACTATCTTTACCAAATCATTCCTCTAGGGTGGAATAAATCAGTAGAGTTAAGGAGGACATTCAGTTTTTAGAGTTCCATGTCGAGTCTTGTGACATCATTTGGATCTTGGGATGAAGAGAGACGTCAAAGGGACGTTAAGACACAGGTTTAGGTTTTAGCTATTTTCGGTCTTTGGTTTTTATTCTTCTCTTTTTTCATATTCTTCCTGTGATCATTTTGGGGGTTTCAAAGAGGGGGAGAGAGAGAGGGAGAGAGAGAGGAAGAAACAAACAAAGACAGAATATTGTGCCCGATGCTGTGATAATATCTACATTGTATGATTTCTTACTTTTGTCAAATGAGTATATAGCGATGAAGTAATCTGATCTAATGCGTTTATTTTTTTCTTGAAAGAACCACCGTAGAGAAAAAAATATAACACTTTATAACACTTTTAGTAGGAAATAACGTATACTTACATCAGTCGACAATCTTTTACTTATAGTTTTATAGTGCTATGAACTGACTAACAGAATACGATATTCTAAAATGTGAGTCTGCAAGTAAAATACAATGGCCATTGTTGTGCCACTATGTTTAACACATTATTTCCTAATGTTGTCTGATAAATGGCGCTTCATGACGCTTTTTACTCAATACGTTTATACTTTTCCTTGCAGAGTCGCCTTGAAAATAAACCAGATTTTTTGTCTTCATCATTCTCTTGGGTATATTTGTTATCATTGTTGTTATCGTTATCATAACGTATTTTTGTTGTTACCATGGCGGTTCTTACCTGCGCCGACGAATGTGCATTCATCCTCGATGTCGAAACATAATTCTGAATTAATTGCGGACTAGTTGACGCAGCTGTCAAGTTATGTGACGTTCCCTGCGCTTGTGTTTCCTTTCCTGAAAATGATCTTGCTTTATGCGCTCGAGCCTTCTTTTCTACATTCTACTTCAATGCGGTATCTAGCTGTGATCGAGCTGGCTATGAGATGTCTGTCGGTCCTCATGGTTCAGCCAAGGAGATCGACCACATACTCGTTAGCACTCGTTGGAGGATCCTTCAGAATTGCAGGGTGTACAGGAGTGCTGAGTTCTGTGGTACTGACCATAGATTGGATGTGGCTACCCTCCGGGTCCACTTCAAAACTCCCCAGCGGTCAAATGATCACTCTAGGGTGTTTCATTTGGACAGGCTGAGGGAGGGGGAGTGTGCCCGCGGGTTTGCTGAGGCAATCTCTGATCGTTTCGCAATGCTTGACAGTCTGACAAACCCTGTTTTTCTGTGGGATACCTTTAAGCGTGAAACGCTTGATGCAGCTCAAGATACGATTTGTGTACGCCCGAGAGCAGTACAGAATTCCATCTCGCAGGAGACACTGGAAACCACAAATGCATGTCGTGCGGCTCGTCTGACAGGGGATCGGGAATTGCATCGTTCTCATGTGCGCAGAACTCGGTCCCTGTTAAGAAGGGACAAGGAACAGTTTATTAGGAGTCTTGCAGAGGAGATAGAAGGCCTTTTCTTAGTAAATGACCTTCGTCCTGCATACCAAGCCCTGAGAAAGCTGAACTCCAAGCCCTCTTCACAGGTGACAGCAGTTCGCTCAGTAAGTGGTCAGATCGTTTCAGATCCTGTTGCGGTGCGGGAACGTTGGGCTGAGTATTTTGAGCAGCTGTACCAGGTTGACCCACCAACAGTTAACTTGCATGCGGGTAGTGTCGAGATCCCGCTGCCGGATCCACCTATCAGTGAGGACCCTCCCTCCCTAACTGAAGTTAGGGGGGCGATTTCCAAGCTGAAGAGTGGTAAAGCAGCGGTATCTGCGGCATACCAGCTGAACTGTTAAAGTCTGGTGAACCTATGGCATGGGGGTTACATGCTGTCCTGGCTGCCATCTGGCGGTCCGGTTCCGTTTCTCCTGACCTGTTGAGGGGTGTGGTCATCCCTCTCTGGAAGGGGAAGGGGGACCGTTGGGACTGCAGCAATCATCGAGGCATCACACTGCTCAGTATACCAGGCAAGGTTCTCGCCCACATCCTTCTGAGACGTATCAGAGACCATCTACTGAGGCACCAGAGACTGGAGCAATCCGGATTCACTCCTGGTAGGTCCACAATAGACCGTATCCTCGCGCTTCGAGTCATTGTAGAGGGCCTTTGGGAGATCCTGAGGCTGAGAGGAATTCCAACAAGGATTATTGGACTAATAGCAAGCCTGTATACTGGTACTGAAAGTGCTGTAAAGTGTGGTGGGGGC
>NW_027217374.1:7500-10000 GCF_042767895.1 Penaeus vannamei | reverse complement strand
CTAGTTCGTCTAACCCTATGTCGTTGGGCTGCTGGTCTAGGAAGGTCTTGATTGGAGGGTTTATTGGGGAAGATGTACGTGAAACCCCACGAGACCTGTGGCCCCGGGGCCAAGGAGGCAGCGGTGACGAGCGAGACCATCGTCTGTCCCTGTTTTTCCTGCTCTGTTCTGCGTCTGCCTCATTCTGCCTCTGCTTCTCACAAAACGTCCTTTCATGCAGCTATTCCTTGCGAGGGCGTTTTGATTGCTTAGCAGAATGTGTCAAAAGAGAAAGTAGAGTGAACACCTGCGTCCTCTGTAGGAGGAAGGCACCTGCAGGGGCCTAGATGTGAAAGAGGTAATCCTTTTCTTCTATAAATCTATTATTATTTCTATTATTCTTATAATAACAATAATAAGTATTATCACAATTACTATTATTATCATTCTACTTATGCTCATATAATATTTATATGACTATCTGAGGCAAGGAGATTAAGAAGGAAGGTAGGAGGAGAAGGGGAAAAAAAGGAAAACGAGAAAGGGAGAAAAGGGGCTTCAAGAGAATTGGGAGATGGGGAAGGGGAAATAGACGAGAACTTAAGGAGGAAACTTGAGTGGGCATGGGGAAAGAGGGGGCTAGTAGAAAAGAGGGAAAGGGATAAGGGAGCGAAGTAGAAGGGGGAGTTGAAGGAGGAAGAGGAGAGGAATGAGGGAGGTAGGGCTTCGGGAGGGAAGCGATTGTATTTAAGGACGATTTGGTAGTGGCAGCGAAAAGGGAAAGGGTAAGGAGAGGTGAAAGGTAACAGAAGAGTGAAAGAGGCAGAGAGGAGCAACATATATATATATATGTATATATATATATATATATATATATATATATATATATATATATATATATATATATATATGCATGTGTGTGTGTGCACTCATGAAAGCTTTCCCGAGACCCATTTCCGCCTATCCTAGGAGGCTGAGATCTGAGGAGAATAAAGAGAATTAGGAAGGAAGTCATAACCGCAGGACCACGCTTCCATCAAGGCAATGTGAGAGCTGTGAACAGGGGCTTTGTCTTGTGGGAGGCGGACACCTTTACTCATTCCGTGCCTCTTTGTTTTGATAGCCTCCCACAATTTCAGTAGCAGTGAGATGTAGTAAGCTCCTGTAACTATAGTACCTTTTGCCAGGAAATCCATCAAAACTACTTGGTTCCAAAAGATTGTGAGCAGGTTCTGACAAGAAGTCCTCCTGGTTTTCTTGACACATAAAAAAACGCCTTGGAAGAATGGACTTGTTCTACTTCTGAAGAGGTCTGTGTAGCCTGAGAACCCATCGAGCAGACGACTTTTGCATATGCAGATGGTCATAAATTATTTTGTCCACAGACACAACATTAATCTTGAGATCTTGGATTAACTGACGAACTGTAATACGGCGATCTTTCAGAATTGCAGTCTCCACTGCCATTGATATCCTCATCCATGGCAGACTAGGAACACCCTGGAATAGGAGCCGTTTCCACGGATCTCCGACCACATATGAACTAGCGATACTAATGTTTAGCAACGTCATATGCTTTCGTTTCATAGAAGGTTTCAAGTATATTACTGTTGGTTCCATTTCCACACCCTACTGCACATTCACTGCTGTAACATAAAATATGTTAAGAGGTAAGGACTGGGAATCAACGCCAGATGTGTATCTTTATGCATGTGAAATTTTAGCCTCCTAAAATAAGCGGAAGAGGGCCAAGGGAAGTTTTCAGTGAGCGCCCTTCGTGTAAATATACATACATATATATATATATATATATATATATATATATATATATATATATATATGTATATATATATATGTGTGTGTGTGTGTGTGTGTGTGTGTGTGTGTGTGTGTGTGTGTGTGTGTGTGTGTGTGTGTGCGTGTGCGTGTGAGTATACGCATGTGTATATATATGTATATATATATATATATGTGTGTGTGTGTGTGTGTGTGTGTGTGTGTGTGTGTGTGTGTGTGTGTGTACATACACGCACACACATATGTATATATATATATATGTATATATATATGTATATATATGTATACATATATATATATATATATATATATATATAAGTATACATATATATAGATATATGTGTGTGTGTACGTGTGTGCGTGTGCGCGTGTGTTGCGCGCGCGGGCGTCTGTGTGTACGTATGTGTGTATGTACATGTATATGTATATGTGTATGTACATTCATATTCATATAAATATATGCATGCATATTTAGAAGTATATTTTTTGTATATAAATAGATAGGTACATAGATTGAAAAATGTAGATAGATAGATAGATAAATGGATATACAAATTGGTAGATAGATTAATAAAGATATAGATTCAAATGCACGCTCGTGTGAATCTGTAGAAACAAATGCACCTTCATTATATTGTTGTGAATTATAAAAATGTAAATATAATTGTAGTTTTAGTTTTTATCCATGCATATGCAATTCGATTTTGCGTATCATAGCTTCCTA
>NW_027217373.1:2500-12360 GCF_042767895.1 Penaeus vannamei | reverse complement strand
GGGAATGATAATAGTGATAATAACAATAACAACAATAATAATAACAATAGTAACAACAATAATATTAATAATAACGATAATGATAATGAAAATAATGATAACAATAACAATTATGGCAATAGCAATAATGATAATGATGATGATAATAACAATAATAGAATGATGATAACTAGAAAAATATAAAAAATATAGTAACAATGATAATGATAATAATGATGATAATAAAAATAGTGGTAATGCTAATATTGACAATGATAATAATAACAATAACAATGATAATGATTATATTTACGATAAGAAAAAGAACAATAATAATACTACATATGATAATAATAAAGAGATAAATGATAATGATAAAAAGTAATAGTAATAATATTGATAAAAAGTAATAGTAATAATAATGATAATGATAATGATTATAATAAAACTGATAATAATAAAACATAATAATGATAGTAATTGATTGATTATAACAATAATAACAATGATGATGATAAAAATAACAGCAGTAATAATGATGATGATAATAATAATAACAATAGTAATAGTAATGATAATAATAAGAATAACAATAATGATAGTTTCATTTTTGTGCTATTGATGATGATAATAATAATAACAATGATGATGACAATAATAATGATAATGGTAACAATAGTAAAAAAATTATACCAATACTAAAGACAAACAGAGACAAACACACAAAGACAACCACACAGAAACAAAGACACAAAGAAAGACAAAACACACCCAAACAAACGACACAAAGAGAGACAATTACACACAAACAAACAGACAAACAAAGTCAAAACACAAACCAACGACACAAACAAAGACAACCACAGAGAAACAAAGACACAAACGAAGACAATCACAAAGAAACAAAGACACAAACAAAGACAAAACATAAACAAACGACACAAACAAACGACACAAACAAACGACACAAACAAAGACAACCGCAGAGAAACAAAGACACAAACGAAGACAAAACACCCAAACAAACGACACAAACAAAGACAACCACAAAGAAAACAGAGACACAAACAAAGACAACAACACACAAAGACACAAGCGAAGACAAAACACAAAGAAACAAACGACACAAACAAGGACCAAACATAAACAAACGACACAAGCGAAGACAAAACAAACAAGAAACAAACGACACAAACAAGGACCAAACATAAACAAAACGACACAAACGAAAGACAAAACACAAACAAACCCAAGAACGACACAAACGAAGACAAAACACCCAAACAAACGACACAAACAAAGACAACCACAAACAAACAAACGACACAAACAAAGACAACCACAAAGAAACAAACGGCACAAGCAAGTACAACAACACACAAAGACAAAGACCGTTTTTCACCCAACTTGTCAGAGTAATAAAGAACAATTACCCCCCCCCCACCTCCGCCCCCCGCATCCCCCACTCCCATCCTCTGCCTCCCCCTCCCCTCACCCCCCCCATCCCTCTCGCCTCGTTGCTTCGTCTCCTCAAATCATTCTCCCTTTTTCCTTTTTCTTTCCCTTGTCTATTCTCCGCTTTCGTCTCGTCTTTATTGTCCTAGTTTGTGATTTATTTCGTTTTTCTTTCACTCTCTATTCGTTAATTTTCTCTTTCTTTTCTATGTTACGTATTTTACATAACATATTTTCCGTTATATTTCTTCCTTTCTCTTCCTATTTCTTATTATCATCATCATTTTTTCCTTCCTCCTACTCTTCTATTCTTTTCTTCTCCTTCTCTCCCCTCATTTGCTTTCTTCTTCTTCCCTCCCTGCTACTCTGTTCGTTATTTCTCTTTCGATTTTCTTCTTTTCATATTTTAAAAATTTCTATGTTGTCTTCTCTATTCCTTATGTCTTCCTTTTTTCCTCCACCTCTCTCCTCCTTGTCTGTCTTCTTTGTCTTCTTCGTTTTCTTATTCTCGTCCTATTCTTCCTCCTCCATCTTCTTGCAACCCTCTCTAATCCTAATCTCCCCTCCCTCTCCTCACTCCCTCCTCTCCCCCCACCTTCTCCTCTCCCCTCCCTCCCTCTCCCCCACCTTCTTTCCTCCTTCCTCCTCTCCCCCCTTCCTCCCTCTCCCCCCACCTTCTCTCCCTCCTCCCTCCCTCTCCCCCACCTTCTCTCGTCCTTCCTCCCTCTCCCCTTTCTCCCTCTCCCCCCACCTTCTCTCCTCCTCCCTCCCTCACCCCCACCTTCTCTCTCGTCCCCCTCCCTCTCCCCCAACTTCCTCTCCCCACCTTCTCTCCTCCTCCCTCCCCCTCCCCCTTCCTCCCTCTCCCCCCACCCTTCTCTCCTCCTCCTCCCTCTCCCCCTTCCCTCGCTCTCCCCCCACCTTCTCCTCTCCCCCTTCCTCCCTCCCCCCACCTTCTCTCCTCCTCCCATCCTCTCCTCCTCCCTCTCTCTCCCACCTTCTCTTCTCCTCCCTCCCTCTCACCTTCCTCCCTCTCCCCTCCACCTTCTCCTCTCCTCCCCTCCTCTCTCCCACCTTTATATATACACCCACCTTCTCCCCTCTCTTCACCATCTCTCTTCCTTTCTCCCTCTCTCCCACCATCTCTCTTCCTCCCTCCCTCTCCCCCTTCCTCCCTCTCCCTCTCCCCTCTCTCCCTCTCTCCCTCCATCCTCTCCCCCCACCTCCTCCTCCCTCCCTCTCCCCCACCTCCTCCCTCCCTCCCTCTCCCCCTTCCTCCCTCTCCCCCGCACCCTCTCCCCCTCTCAAGCCCCTTCAACCCCCTTCACCCCCCCCCATCACCTGTCAGAGCGCCGGAAGCCGGAACCTCCAACCTGCTTTTTTATTTTCTCTCTCTTATTCTCTCTCTCTCTCTCTCTCTCTCTCTCTTACTCTCTGTCTGTCGCTCTCTCTCTCTCTCTCTCTCTCTCTCTCTCTCTTTCTCTCTGTCTGTTTGTCTCTGTCTGTCTGTCTCTCTCTCTCTCTCTGTCTCTCTCTCTCTCCCTCTCTCTCTCTCTCCCTCTCTCCCTCTCTCTTTCTCTCTCTGCTCTCTCTCTCTCCCTCTCTCTTTCTCTCTCTCTCTCTCTTCTCTTTCTCTCCTGTCTCTATCTTTCTCTCTCTCTCTCTCTCTCTCTCTCTCTCTCTCCCTCTCTCTCTCTCTCTCCTCTCTCTCTCTCTCTCTCTCTCTCTCTCTCTCTCTCTCTCTCTCTTCTTCGTCTCATGGGGGTTGGGGTGGAGAGGTTGGGGATGGAGGAGGGGGAGAGGGGAGTAGTTTGGAGTTGTTGATCCAAATGTCTGACGTAGCACTGTGATCGGGGGAGGGGAGAGGGAGGAGAGGGAGGAAAGGGGAAAGAGAGGGAGGGAAAGGGAAGAGGGAGAGGAGGGACTGCAAGAGCAGGGATGGGGTAGAAGGAGAGGATAGGAAAGGGGAAAAAGATCGTGGTAGGGGGGAGAAAAAAGGAGGTGAGAGGGAGGGAAGGGGAGAAGTGAAGAGGAGGAGGGGGAGAGGAGGAGGGGGAAGGGAGGGGGCGAACAAGGAGGAGGAGGGATGAAAGGGGGAGGGGGAGAAGAGACGAGGGAAGAGAGGCAAAGCAAGAGGATGAAGGGGTAGGGGGCAGGAGGGGGGGAGGAGAGAGGAGGGACAGTGAGGGAGAATTGAAGAGGAGGGGAGGGAAATGACGATCGAGAAGGGAGAGGAGCAGGAAGGAAAGGGGGCGGAGCGAGGAGGGGGAAGGGCAGGGCGAGAAAGGGATATGGGGAGGGGGAAGAGGAATGAGTCAGCTTCATTCTGATATGTTTTCCTTGAGAATGAATGAGAAAGGAGGAGGAAGTGGGGAAGGAGATGGTGAAGAAGCATAAGAATGGTGACAAGGAGGAGGAGGAGGAGAGGAGGAGGGAAGGAAGGAGGAGGAGGAGGGAGGCGGAAGGAGGGAGGGGAGGAGGAAGAAGGAGGAGGAGGGGGAGGGAGGAAGAAGGAAAGAAGGCTGAGAGATAGGAGGAGGAGTAGCATGAGGAAGAAGAAGAAGGAGAAAAAGAAGAAGAGGAGGAGAAGAAGAAGGAAAGAGAGAGGATTGATGATGAGTAGGAAGAGGAGAAAATGAAAGAGGAAGAAGTAGTAGCAAAGGAAAGAGGAAGAGAGGGAGTAAAGATAAGAAGAAGAGAAGAAAAAGGCACAATAAAGAAACTTTTTCCCCCCCCCAAAAAAAAAAAGAAGAAAGAAAAATCAGCATAAACACTCGGTAACGAAAAAGACGAGACAGATTAAGTCGAAATTCGTATTGAAAACGCACGCTAATTTGACCCTTCATGTCCATCATCCAGCTCGTACGTAAAAAAAAAAAAAAAAAAAAAAAAAAAAAAAAAAAAAAAAAAAAAAAAAAATTATAAGATCAGCCTAAAACATCTATTATTTTATTCCCATCTGGTCCCCTGCATCAGGAAGGTACACACGCTCCCATGTATGTATAATCGTGATGGCATACACGTGCACATGTGTACATTGTCTATCTGTCCATCTATCTATTCATCTGTTTATCTGTCTGTCTGCCTATGTCTGTCTGTCTCTTTCTATCTATATGTTTATCTGTCTATCAATCTGTCTGCCTATATATCTGTCTATCTGTCTATCTATCTATCGATCTGTCTGTCTGTCTATGTATGTATGTATGTATATCTATCTATATGTCTATCTGCCTATCTGTCTGCCTATATATCTGTCTATCAGTCTATCTATCTATCTATATGTCCGTCTGTCTATCTATCTATTTATGTATATATATTTATCTATATGTCTATCTGTATATCAATCTGTCTGCTTATTTATCTCTCTATTTGTCTGTCTATCTATCTATCTATCTGTCTGTCTGTTTGTCTATGTATGTATGTATATCTATCTATATGTCTATCTGTCTATCAGTCTGTCTGCCTATCTATCTCTCTATCTATCGATCTGTCTATCTATTTATCTGTTTATCTATCTATCCTATATGTTTATCTGTCTATCAGTTTGTCTGTCTATCAACCTCTCTATCTATCAATCTATCTAGCTATTTATCTGTTTATCTATCTATTTACCCATATCATATACACATTCTTTAAGTATAGGATTTTTATCTCTCCTCTCTCGTCTCCCCTTCCCCTTCAACACTCTCTCACCCCCCCCTTCTTAAACTCACTTCACCCCCCCCCCCCCCTTATCAACCACTCATCTCCCTTCCCTAACAACTCCCTTTTACGGTCATTTCCACCCCCTACCTACATTTCCCCACCTCTTTCCTTTTTCCCTCCTTCGTGTCTCTCTTTCCACCCTACGTTCTTATCCTAATGCCCTCCCTCCTCTTCCCTCCCCTTCCCTCCCCCTCCCCCCTCTTCCCTCCCCTCCCTTTCCCCTTTCCCCTTCCCTTCCATGCCTTCCTTCCCTTCCCTTCCCTACCTCCCCTCCTCTGTCTCCCCTCCCCTCCTCCCCTTCTCTATCCTTCTCTTCTAACTTCTTCTATGCTTATCCTTTGATTCTCTCTTTACTTCCTAGTTGTATTTTTTCTTTTTCCTTCTCCTTTCGATCTCTTTCGTTCTTTTCTCTTGCTCTTTATGCTTCTTTCTCTTTTACTTTACATCTTCTCACCTTTTACTCTGTCTAGATTCGCTCCACGTGTTTCCCTCCACTTTCTCTCCACTTATCTACGGTCTTTCCCTCCACTTCCTCTCCATTTCTCTTTAGCTTCCCTCCCCCCCTTTTCCCTCCACTTTCTCTCCACATATCTACGTTCTTTCCCTCATCCTTGATCCTTTCCCTCCACTTCCTCTCCATTTCCCTTTCCTTTCGTCCACCCTTTTCCCTCCACGTGTCTATGGTCCGTCCCTTCAAAAAATCCCTCCTTTTTCCTCTTTGGATTCCTGTCTCCACCCCCTCTCCACCACCGTCCCTCCACCCCTCCACACCCCTCCACCTCTCCACCACCCCCACCTTCTCCACCTTGCCCCTTCTCCACCGCAGTCCTCCTCTCTCCACACCCACTCCCCCCACCCTCTGAACCCCTTCTTCACCCTCTTCACCCTCCCCCACCCCCGCTAACCCCCTTCCAACCCCCTCCACCCCTTCTCCACACCCTTCCAACCTCTCAACCTCTCCACACCCTCCCCCCACCCTCTCAGCCCTTCCACCCCTTCCAACCCCTCTAACCCCCCTCCCCCCCCCCGTGGTACTCCTTGCCAGATAATGAGCCCAATTGACTGTGAGGTTTTGTGTCTTCCTAACCAGTGGCTTCTAATTACACCCCATATCCTGTACAGATTTTCTAATTTTTGTTTTGGATTTTTGTCGATTTTTAATTTTTGTTGGTATTATCATTTTTTATTTGGAGAGAGAAGGGGTAATTGATGCTTTTTTTTTTTTTTTTTTTTTTTTTTTGAGTCTGGGGGGTTGGGTTGGGATCTGGGGAAGGAAGTGGGGGAGGTGGGGGTTGAAGGTGAAAGTCTATGTTCTATATAGTGTTATGTTGCGTATAACGAACCGATATAACGACCTTTATAAACGTCACTATAATATTAAGAGTGTAGGCCGGTTCCTTTCCCTCCTCCCCCCCTCCCCCCTCCCTCTACTCCGATCCTCCCCCTACCCTCCCCTCCCCTCCCCCTTCCCTCCCACGCTCTGCCGGATACGGGGAAGAAAAGGTTCAGGGAGGGGGTAGGGTGAGGGTGAGGGGGGGATGAGGTGGGGGGGGTGAGAGGGGATGAGGTTGGAGGAGGTAGGGGGTGGGTGAGAAGAAGTGGGGAGAGGGGGAAAGGGAAAGGGATTTATGGGGATCACGAGGAAGAAGGGGAAGTAGGGGCCGGGGGGAGGGGGGGGGAGGGGGGACAGGGTTACGGGGTCAAGGAAGTTTATGGGTTTCTTTCTCGTGTTTTCTTGCTTTATTTTCTTCACTGCACTATTTGTATCTATCTATCTATCTATCTATCTATCTATCTATCTATCTATCTATATATATATATATACATATATACATATATATACATATATATGTGTGTGTGCGTGTGTATCTATGTATATCTATGTATGTATTTATATATATACATATATATACATATATATATCCACACATACACGCAAACACACACACACACACACATATATATATATATATATATATATATATATATATATATATATATATATATATATATATATATACACATATATGTGTATATATATATATATATATACATACAGAAATGAGAGAGGGAATAGGAAAGAAAATGTAAAATAAAATTCTTGCGATAAAATTCAGCATAAAAAGTTGAAAGAAAAAATAATCAAGAAAACAATATATTGCTTTCAAAAAACAAGCAAAGAAAAGGAAAGGAAATGAAGACGACACAACAAAACAGAACAAAGATGAATAGAAGAAAAAGTCCAAATAAAACAACATTAGATTTAATAACAAAACATTCAGAAAACAGAATATATAATAACGCATAATAGAAGAAAAGAATAGAGAAAAAAAAAACAGAATGAAAGAAGTACAAAGAAAGCGATAAAAGGCAGGTATAAAAAAAAACACAAATAAAACAAAATATATAACAAATATAGATAAAAAAATATGAAACAAATTTAATATTTACGGTAAACCTGAAAAATATCTGATATGCTTCGATAAGTGGAAAAGGATGATAAAAGGGAAACAGAGAGAGAACGATAAACAGATAACAGATAAAAGGCTGCCATGATATTTGTACGAATAATGTGAAATAATAATGACGATGGTTTTCCTACTAATAAAAGGGATTTTAAAGTAATGGTAACGATAATGGTGATGATGATGATGATGATGATGATGATGATGATGTTGATGATGACGATGATGATGATGATAATGGTGGTGGTAGTAATGATAATGATGATGACGGTGATGATGATGATGATGATGGTGGTGGTGGTAGTAATGATGATGATGATGATGATCACAGTGATGATGATGATGAGAATGATGATGTTGATGTTAATTATGATGATGATGGCAATTATAATCCAAATAATGATATAATGATATTGGCAATGATCATGCTGATTATAATAACATCAACATTAAAACAAAAATCGCAGAATGCAAAAATAACAAACGAAAAAAAAAAAAAAAAATGATGATGATGATGATGACGAAAAAAAGAAATTATAATAATTAAAACAAATTTTGAAATGCAGAGAAAAAAATATGAAGCCAATTCAATTTATAAGAAATAATTCCGAGTAAAGAAAGAAAGGAAGGAAAGAAAGAAAGAAAGAAAGAAAGAAAGAAAGAAAGAAAGAAAGAGAGAAAGAAAGAAAGAAATGAAAAGAAAGAAAAAGAGAAAGAAAGATACAAAGAAAGAAGAGAGAAAGAAATGAAAAGAAAGAAAGAAAGAAAAGAAGAAATGAAAGTCAGAAAGAAAGAAAGAAAGAAGAAAAATAAAATACTTCAGGCTTGCATGTCGTATAAAATGAGCCCCCCCCCCCCCTCCCCCCTCCCCCTCCCCCTCCCCCCACCCACTCCTTTCCCCTCCTCCTCACGCCCCCTTCCCCCTCCCCCCTTCTATCGCCATCACATAACACAAAAGAAAGAAAAGAAAAAAGGGACAAAATATATAAAAAAAAGACGAAAAAAAGAGATAAAAGAAGGGGAAGAGTAATAAAAAATAAAAGGAGAAGCACCAAATTTCATCACATAACAAAAGGTGATTAGTGATTCCCTTCCCCTCCCCCCTCCCCCCGTCCCTTGCCTCCACCCCCCCACTCTTGCCTCCTCCTTCCCTCCCTCTCTCCCTCCTTCCCCCCCCACTTCTCCCAATATGGCTCGCCCTCTCCTTTCCCCACCCCTTCCCTTTTCCTCCCTCTTTTCTCCCCCAGTCCAACCACCCCCTCCCCTCCCTCTTACTGCTCCCCCCTCCCCCAACCCCCTCTTCCTCTCCCTCCCCTCACCCCCCAACCCCCTCCCTCCCCTCCTTCCTCGCCACCTCTCCCCCAAACCCCCCCCTCTTCCCACTCCCCCCGCCACCTCTTCCCCTCCCACCAACCTCCCTTCCTCTCCCTCCCCCACCCCCGCCACCTCTCCCCCAACCCCCTCCTTCCCTCCCCCCGCCACCTCTCCCACAACCCAACCCCAACCCCTCCCCACCTCCCCCCTCCCCCAACCAAGCGTGTTGATTTATATAGAAAGTGATTAACATCGACCGGGTAACATATACGCATAATAGCGCACAAATAAAGCGGACAGACAGACATATATACAATGCGATACCTCAATATATCCTTTTTTATTATTCCTGTTTTTTTTTTTTTTTTAAGGGTCGATGGGGTTGGAGATGAGGGGGTTGGGATGATGGGGAGGAATTAAGGGGATTATTCAGTATTTTAGCTTGATTGAATTTTTTATTTTATTTATTTTTTTAAAGGTTTTCTTTTATTGTTCGCTTCGGTTATGTTGTTATTGCAGTGATGTTGATAGCAATGATGATGATTATTATTATTATCATTATCAAGCGATTTATCTATCAGTGTATCATAATAATTAATATTGCCATAATTTTATTGTGATATTTGTTTATCTATTCATCATTATCAATATTGTTAGCATTATCATCATTTTTATCATTATCATCATTACTATTATAACACACATACACACAAATATTACTATTATCATTATCGTCATTATTATCATTGCTATTATTACTAAAATCATTACTATCATTATTATTGTCATTACTATTATCATTATCATTGTTATCATCATTATCATTCTTGTTATCATTAGGTACATCAATTTAACTGTTAATCGTTACTATTAATTGAAAAATCATTATTATTATTGTTTATCCTCATTGTTTTTCATCATTACGATTGTTATAGTTAATTA
>NW_027217372.1:0-10000 GCF_042767895.1 Penaeus vannamei | reverse complement strand
AGTAGAGACGCTAGGAATTTTATCTTATAAAAGTAGATAAGTAGATAAGAATGATATTTAATTAGAAGGTATATTTATGGTAATTTATAGATCATATTAGAGTAGTTACGGAGTAGAGATAAATAGATCGGAGTAGAGATTATAAATGAATAAATAAATAAATAAATAAATAAATAAATAAATAAATAAATAAATAAATAAATAAATAAATAAATAAATAAATAAATAAATAAATAAATAAATAAATAAATAAATAAATAAATAAATAAATAAATAAATAAATAAATAAATAGATCAGAGTAAAGACGCTAGGATTTTTATAAAGACGGAGAAAGAGAAGGAAGATTTGCTCGCGGTTGAGATGGAGAAATCGCTGTCAGCTGATGAGGAAGGTTACCTGGGATTCGGCAACCACCAGAAGAGCTGATGATCATTGCAACACTCAAAGAAAATCCAAACAGGAGAGATGGAGAAAAGGGAGAATATTCTTTTTTATTTTTCTTCTTTTCGTTTTTTTTTATAAGATTTTTTTTTTAGTTTTATAAAATGTTCTTTTTATTTTTCTTCTTTTCGTTTTTTTCCCCTTTCGTTTTTTTTTTATAAGATTTTTTTTTTTTTAGTTTTATAAAATGTTCTTTTTATTTTTCTTCTTTTCTTTTTTTCGTTTTATTTCGTTTTATTTCGTTCATCTTTTTTTAAAGTTTATAAGACGGGATTGATTCGCAATAAAACCTGAAGACAGGAACTCCACCCCGTGTAAAAGAAAAAAAAAATCACGCTTTTTAGGTATTTGTGGTTATGAAAGCTTACATAATCTCCGCTGTCTTTATGTAATTTGTATGTCAGCTGGCCTCGCTGACGTTTGCTGACGCGCAGGTGTCTTGTCAATGATTATGTGGGCTGAAATGCGGAAAATTTTAATAACATTCAATTTTCGATAGAATGTTTGAAGGGAAATACACATATAACAGAGAGATATGATTTATTACAGGTTCTTTTAAAGATTAATGAATAAATATACAAATAAAGAATAAAAATAGTGAGACCCAATAATTGATAAAAATGCATTGCCATTGTGAAAAAAATACGAACAAAAGAATCACAATAACGATAAAAAAGACATAGCATATCATTAAACTTTAAATAACAAATATTATGGACTAAATATCGTAGACAGATAAACATACAGTAGTTTAAAGTTATATATTAACAAAAACTGATCACCTTACACAGTGCGTGAGTGAGAGAACGGTGAGTAAAACGGAAAATTACGGACAACAAGTGATGATGAGTAAGCTAAAGGAGGGAGAGAGGACAGAGTGAGTGAGGGAGGGAGATAGGGGGGAGGGAGAGAGGAGGGAGGGAGGGAGGGAGGACAGAGGGAGGGAGGGAGGACAGAGGGAGGGAGAGAGGAGGGAGGGAGGACAGAGGAAGGGAGAGAGGACAGAGGAAGGGAGAGAGGAAGGAGGGAGGGAGGAGGAGAAGAGAGGAGGGAGGGAGGAGGGAGAGAGGAGGGAGGGAGGGAGAGAGGTGGGAGGGAGAGAGGACAGGGGGGAGGGAGGGAAGGAGTAGAAGAGAGGAGGGAGGCAGGAGAAGAGAGGACAGAGGAAGGGAGAGAGGAAGGAGGGAGGGAGGGAGGACAGAGGAGTGAGAGAGTAGGGAGGCAGGAGAAGAGAGGACAGAGGGAGGGAGAGAGGACAGAGGGAGGATGAGAGAAGCAGGGAGGAGGAGGGGAGGAAGAGGAGGAGGAAAAAGAGAGGAAAACAGGTGAGTACGTGAGTGTCTGAAGCCGCCGAAAGAGAGAAGATGAATATAATTCACATGAATATAGTTGAAAATGTCTGATCCGACGCGCCAGCAGAAAAAGGTAGCGTGGAAATATTGAACTACAAGAGACAACGATAAAAACAGTATGATTTGAAATAGATAGATAGATAGATAGGTAGAAAGAGATAGATAGATAGATAGACAGGTAGAAAGAGATAGATAGATAGATAGACAGGTAGAAAGAGATAGATAGATAGATAGACAGGTAGAAAGAGATAGATAGATAGATAGATAGACAGGTAGAAAGAGATTGATAGATAGATAGACAGGTAGAAAGAGATAGATAGATAGATAGACAGGTAGAAAGAGATAGATAAATAGATAGAGAGATAGATAGAGAGAAAGAATCAGCGAGCTAGCGAAAGAGAGAGAGTGAGACAGACAGACAGATAGAGAATAAGTAAGAGAGTGAAATAGAGAGAGAGAGAGAAGAAAAAGAAAAAAAAACAATACAAACAGGAAAAAAACGAAAAAAAAACGAAAAAAACAGACAAGCAGAGATAGAACACGAAAGCCAAAGAAACCGACCGATAACCTAAATTCCCCAAAATCCCAAACACAACTGTACAACGAACTACGTAACACCTGGAACAAAATAACCATAGGTGGGCGAGTTCTGAACACAGACCTGCGTACGTAAGTCATGACGTAATCAAATAGGAGATCTGAGTCACTGTCCCTCTCCACGCCTCGAGGTGCCAGTAATGGTTTTCCTTCTCTTTATTTATTTTTTGTTTGTCTTTTGTTTGTCTTGATTTCTTTTATTCTTTCTTCTTCTGATTTTCTTTATCTTCATCCTATTGTTGTTGGTGTTATTTCTCTTCTTATTTCTTCTGACTCTCTCTCTCTCTCTCTCTCACCTCTGTCTCCCTCTTTCTCTATCTCTCACCTCACCTCTCTCTCTCTCTCTCTCTCTCTCTCTCTCTCTCTTTCACTCTCTCTCTCTCTATCTCTCACCTCTCTCTCTCTCTCTTGCTCCCTTCTTCCCTCTCTCTCTCTCCCTTTCTCCCTTCTTCCCTCTCTCTCTCCCTTTCTCCCTTCTTCCCTCTCTCTCTCTCCCATCCTCCCTTGTTCCCTCTCTCTCTCTGTCCCTCCCTTCTTCCCTCTCTCTCTCTCTCTTTCTCTCTTGCTCCCTTCTTCTCCTTCTCTCTCTCTCTCCCTTGCTCCCTTCTTCTCTCTCTCTCTCTCTCCCTTGCTCCCTTCTTCTCTCTCTCTCTCTCCTTTGCTCCCTTCTTCTCTCTCTCTCTCTCTCTCTCTCTCTCTCTCTCTCTCTCTCTCTCTCTCTCTCTCTCTCTCTTGCTCCCGTCTTCCCTCTCTCTTTCTCTCTCTCTCTCTCTTTCATTCTTTAACCAATACGGTTTACATCGAGGAGCTACTAATTGCTACCTGCAGCCAAAGAAATATTGGAAAAGGAGTTTCAATCCCTCTCCACGTCATCTATAGCATTTACTTTAATTGGTTTCTCTTTGAGGTAAACCCCCCTTTTTTTTTACTCTGAGAATGTATAGCCCTTTTGGAGATCTAAAAATAGGGGGAAAAATAACAGTTTTATCACCGTTCCGAGGGCACTGATATTCCCTATAAGAGGAATGGGTGATTGACCATATACAGAGGGAGGTAAAGGTGCTTGGAGATGCCATACAGATATATTTCGGTGATTCGGTGGTTGAACGGGTATTGATGGCTCTGGTCCCTCTTAAAGGACTTAGGTTGATTGAAATAGATACAGGGAGATCGGGGGAATTATAGTACATGTTTTGTTATATTCTTGATCCGAGAATAAACACCGTTTGTCATGCACGTTGAATTAGCTAATTGCGTGTTTTGTACGTATGTAAAGGGTGTTACGACCCCCTTCCCCCCTTCCCTGACCTAAATACGTATTTTGTACGTATGTAAAGGTTGTTACGACCCCTTCCCCCCTTCCCCACCCTTAAGAAGGTGAGGGGGCGGGCCAAGAGGAACAGAACCTGGGTGAGAAAAGCCCATTAGCAAGCCAGGATAGACTTGGGGTGAATAAGGGAAGCGGAGGCGTGGGAGGGAGGGAGGGGGTTGTACAGGTCGATAATTGTGCCATTACGAAGGAAGCTTCTCACCCTTAAAAAACCCTTTTTTCTCGTTCGCTCTTTTCGAATGCCAGACCCTCCCGCTTTGGTTCAGACGTCTGCACTTGAACGCCCAAAGAGCACTTGATTTCTCTGTCGTGGGGCGCCTTTCAGAAGCGGGCCGGGCTTGTTCACTCCATGCCCTAAGAGGCGCATAGGTCATCAGGCTAATCAGATACCCTTTAACCCGTCTTTATCCGATTCATCCATCTCCTCTCCCTTATTCCCCTCTCCGCGATTCCTTTGCCTCTCTATCCCTCTATCCACACCCCGAAGGTAAATGAGGACACATGGGCCTCATTTGGTTTTTCAGGTAAATGAGTTTTTCTTCCTTTTTCAAGCAAATGAAGAGACATTTTTTTCCTTTTTCAAGTAAATGAGGAGACATTTTCTTCCTTTTTCAAGTAAATGAGGAGTTTTTCAAGCAAATGAAGACATTTTCTTCCTTTTTCAAGCAAATGAAGACATTTTCTTCCTTTTTCAAACAAAATGAAGACATTTTCTTCCTTTTTCAAGCAAATGAAGACATTTTCTTCCTTTTTCAAGTAAATGACGATAGGCCTCATTCCTTTTTTTTTCTTTTTTTAATCAAATAAGAAATAGGCCTATTTTTTTCTTTTTTCCAAGTAAATGAGGAGATTTAGGCCTCATTTTTTGTTTCCTTTTCCGAGTTAATGATGAAACATAGGGATCATTCCTCTTTTCCCTTTTTCAATTAAATAAGGAGACATAGGTCTATTTTTTTTCCTTTTTCAAGTAAATGAGGAGATATAGGCCTCATTCCTCTTTTTTCAATTTAATGAGGAGATATGGGCCTCATTATTTTTTCATTTTCCAAGTTAATGAGGAAACATAGGCCTATTTTTTTCTCTTTTTCAAGTGAGGAGACATAGACCTCATTCCTTTTTTTCTGTTTCAAGTGAAAGAGGAGACAAAGGCCTCATTCCTTTTTTCCCCTTTTCAAGTTAATGAGGAAATATAGGTGTCATTTCCTTCTTCTTCCTTTTTCAAGTAATGAGGAGATATAGGCCTCATTATTTTTTCCCTTTTTAATGAAATAAGGAGAAATAGGCCTGATTCTTCTTCTTCTTTTTCAAGTAAATGAAGAGACAGGCCCATTTTTTTTCCTTTTTTAAAGTAGGCCTAATTTTTTCCCCTTTTCAATTAAATAAGGAAACATAGGCCTGATTTTTTCTTTCTGTTTTTCAAATGAGGAGACATAGGTCTCATTCTTTTTTTTTTCCTTTTTCAAGTAAATGAGGAGACATAGTCCTCATTCCTTTTTTCCCCTTTTCAGTTAAATAAGGAAACATAGGCCTGGTTCTTTTTTTTCTTTTCTTTTTCAAGTACATGAGGAGACATAGGCCTATTTTTTTCCCTTTTCAAGTAAATGAGGAGACATTTCCTTCCTTTTTCAAGTAAATGACGAGACATTTTCTTCCTTTTTCAAGTAAATGACGAAACATTTTCTTCCTTTTTCAAGTAAATGACGAGACCTTTTCTTCCTTTTCCAAGTAAATGACGAGACATTTCCTTCCTTTTTCAAGTAAATGACGAGACATTTTCTTCCTTTTTCAAGTAAATGACGAGACATTTTCTTCCTTTTTCAAGTAAATGACGAGACATTTTCTTCCTTTTTCAAGTAAATGACGAGACATTTTATTCCTTTTTCAAGTAAATGACGAGACATTTTCTTCCTTTTTCAAGTAAATGACGAGACATTTTCTTCCTTTTTCAAGTAAATGAAGAGACATTTTCTTCCTTTTTCAAGTAAATGACGAGACATTTTCTTCCTTTTTCAAGTAAATGAGGAGACATTTTCTTCCTTTTTCAAGTAAATGACGAAACATTTTCTTCCTTTTTCAAGTAAATGACGAGACATTTTCTTCCTTTTTCAAGTAAATGAAGAGACATTTTCTTCCTTTTTCAAGTAAATGAAGAGACATTTTCTTCCTTTTTCAAGTAAATGAAGACATTTTCTTCCTTTTCCAAGTAAATGACGAGACATTTTCTTCCTTTTTCAAGTAAATGACGAAACATTTTCTTCCTTTTTCAAGTAAATGACGAGACATTTTCTTCCTTTTTCAAGTAAATGACGAGACATTTTCTTCCTTTTCCAAGTAAATGACGAGACATTTTCTTCCTTTTCAAGTAAATGACGAAACATTTTCTTCCTTTTTCAAGTAAATGACGAGACATTTTCTTCCTTTTTCAAGTAAATGACGAGACATTTTCTTCCTTTTTCAAGTAAATGACGAGACATTTTCTTCCTTTTTCAAGTAAATGACGAGACATTTTCTTCCTTTTCCAAGTAAATGACGAAACATTTTCTTCCTTTTTCAAGTAAATGACGAGACATTTTCTTCCTTTTTCAAGTAAATGACGAGACATTTTCTTCCTTTTTCAAGTAAATGACGAGACATTTTCTTCCTTTTTCAAGTAAATGACGAGACATTTTCTTCCTTTTTCAAGTAAATGACGAGACATTTCCTTCCTTTTTCAAGTAAATGACGAGACATTTTCTTCCTTTTTCAAGTAAATGACGAGACATTTTCTTCCTTTTTCAAGTAAATGACGAGACATTTTCTTCCTTTTTCAAGTAAATGACGAGACATTTTCTTCCTTTTTCAAGTAAATGACGAGATATTTTCTTCCTTTTTCAAGTAAATGACGAGACATTTTCTTCCTTTTTCAAGTAAATGACGAGACATTTTCTTCCTTTTTTCAAGTAAATGACGAGACATTTTATTCCTTTTTCAAGTAAATGACGAGACATTTTCTTCCTTTTTCAAGTAAATGACGAGACATTTTCTTCCCTTTTCGAGTAAATGACGAGACATTTTCTTCCTTTTTCAAGTAAATGACGAGACATTTTCTTCCTTTTTCAAGTAAATGACGAGACATTTTCTTCCCTTTTCGAGTAAATGACGAGACATTTTCTTCCTTTTTCAAGTAAATGACGAGACATTTTCTTCCTTTTTCAAGTAAATGACGAGACATTTTCTTCCTTTTTCAAGTAAATGACGAGACATTTTCTTCCTTTTTCAAGTAAATGACGAGACATTTTCTTCCTTTTTTCAAGTAAATGACGAGACATTTTATTCCTTTTTCAAGTAAATGACGAGACATTTTCTTCCTTTTTCAAGTAAATGACGAGACATTTTCTTCCTTTTTCAAGTAAATGACGAAACATTTTCTTCCTTTTTCAAGTAAATGACGAAACATGTTCTTCCTTTTTCAAGTAAATGACGAGACATTTTCTTCCTTTTTCAAGTAAATGACGAGACATTTTCTTCCTTTTTCAAGTAAATGACGAAACATTTTCTTCCTTTTTCAAGTAAATGACGAAACATGTTCTTCCTTTTTCAAGTAAATGACGAAACATTTTCTTCCTTTTTCAAGTAAATGACGAGACATTTTCATCCTTTTTCAAGTAAATGACGAGACATTTTCTTCCTTTTTCAAACAAAATGAAGACATTTTCTTCCTTTTTCGAGTAAATGACGAGATTTTCTTCCTTTTCCAAGTAAATGACGAAACATTTCTTCCTTTTTCGAGTAAATGACGAAACATTTTCTTCCTTTTTCAAGTAAATGAAGAGACATTTTCTTCCTTTTTCAAGTAAATGACGAAACATTTCTTCCTTTTTCAAGTAAATGACGAAACATTTCTTCCTTTTTCAAGTAAATGACGAAACATTTCTTCCTTTTTCAAGTAAATGACGAGACATTTTCTTCCTTTTCCAAGTAAATGACGAAACATTTCTTCCTTTTTCAAGTAAATGAGGAGACATTTTCTTCCTTTTTCAAGTAAATGACGAGACATTTTCTTCCTTTTTCAAGTAATTGACGAGACATTTTCTTCCTTTTTCAAGTAATTGACGAGACATTTTCTTCCTTTTTCAAGTAATTGACGAGACATTTTCTTCCTTTTTCAAGTAAATGACGAGACATTTTCTTCCTTTTTCAAGTAAATGACGAGACATTTTCTTTCCTTTTTCAAGTAAATGAGGGACATTTTCTTCCTTTTTCAAGTAAATGAAGACATTTTCTTCCTTTTTCAAGCAAAGGAAGACATTTTCTTCCTTTTTCAAGTAAATGAGGAGATATTTTCTTCCTTTTTCAAGTAAATGACGAGACATTTTCTTCCTTTTTCAAGTAAATGACGAGACATTTTCTTCCTTTTTCAAGTAAATGACGAGACATTTTCTTCCTTTTTCAAGTAAATGACGAGACATTTTCTTCCTTTTTCGAGTAAATGACGAGACATTTTCTTCCTTTTTCGAGTAAATGACGAGACATTTTCTTCCTTTTTCAAGTAAATGAAGAGACATTTTCTTCCTTTTTCAAGTAAATGACGAGACATTTTCTTCCTTTTTCAAGTAAATGACGAGACATTTTCTTCCTTTTTCAAGTAAATGACGAGACATTTTCTTCCTTTTTTCAAGTAAATGAAGAGACATGTTCTTCCTTTTTCAAGTAAATGACGAGACATTTTCTTCCTTTTTCAAGTAAATGACGAGACATTTTCTTCCTTTTTCAAGTAAATGACGAGACATTTTCTTCCTTTTTCAAGTAAATGACGAGACATTTTCTTCCTTTTTCGAGTAAATGACGAGACATTTTCTTCCTTTTTCAAGTAAATGACGAGACATTTTCTTCCTTTTTTCAAGTAAATGACGAGACATTTCCTTCCTTTTTCAAGTAAATGACGAGACATTTTCTTCCTTTTTCAAGTAAATGACGAGACATTTCCTTCCTTTTTCAAGTAAATGACGAGACATTTTCTTCCTTTTTTCAAGTAAATGAGGAGACATTTTCTTCCTTTTTCAAGTAAATGAGGAGACATTTTCTTCCTTTTTCAAGTAAATGACGAGACATTTTCTTCCTTTTTCAAGTAAATGACGAGACATTTTCTTCCTTTTTCAAGTAAATGACGAGACATTTTCTTCCTTTTTCGAGTAAATGACGAGACATTTTCTTCCTTTTTCAAGTAAATGACGAGACATTTTCTTCCTTTTTCAAGTAAATGAGGAGACATTTTCTTCCTTTTTCAAGTAAATGAGGAGACATTTTCTTCCTTTTTCAAGTAAATGAGGAGACATTTTCTTCCTTTTTCAAGTAAATGACGAGACATTTCCTTCCTTTTCAAGTAAATGAGGAGACATTTTCTTCCTTTTTCAAGTAAATGACGAGACATTTTCTTCCTTTTTCAAGTAAATGAGGAGATATTTTCTTCCTTTTTCAAGTAAATGACGAGACATTTTCTTCCTTTTTCAAGTAAATGACGAGACATTTTCTTCCTTTTTCAAGTAAATGACGAGACATTTTCTTCCTTTTTCAAGTAAATGACGAGACATTTTCTTCCTTTTTCGAGTAAATGACGAGACATTTTCTTCCTTTTTCAAGTAAATGACGAGATATTTTCTTCCTTTTTCAAGTAAATGACGAGACATTTTCTTCCTTTTTCGAGTAAATGACGAAACATTTTCTTCCTTTTTCAAGTAAATGACGAGATATTTTCTTCCTTTTTCAAGTAAATGACGAGACATTTTCTTCCTTTTTCAAGTAAATGACGAGACATTTTCTTCCTTTTTCGAGTAAATGACGAGACATTTTCTTCCTTTTTCAAGTAAATGACGAGACATTTTCTTCCTTTTTCAAGTAAATGACGAGACATTTTCTTCCTTTTTCGAGTAAATGACGAGATATTTTCTTCCCTTTTCAAGTAAATGACGAGACATTTTCTTCCTTTTTCGAGTAAATGACGAGACATTTTCTTCCTTTTTCAAGTAAATGACGAGACATTTTCTTCCTTTTTCAAGTAAATGACGAGACATTTTCTTCCTTTTTCAAGTAAATGACGAGACATTTTCTTCCTTTTTCAAGTAAATGACGAGACATTTTCTTCCTTTTTCAAGTAAATGAGGAGACATTTTCTTCCTTTTTCAAGTAAATGACGAGACATTTTCTTCCTTTTTCAAGTAAATGACGAGACATTTTCTTCCTTTTTCAAGTAAATGACGAGACATTTTCTTCCTTTTTCAAGTAAATGACGAGACATTTTCT
>NW_027217370.1:5000-12354 GCF_042767895.1 Penaeus vannamei | reverse complement strand
CCTCCTCCTTTCTTCTTCCTTCCTCTCCTCCTCTCTCCTCTCTTCTTTCCTCCTCTCCTCTCCTCTCCTCCCTTCTCCTCTCCTCTCCTCCCTCTTATTCTCGAGCCTACAAATACCTACAAATATCTGTACATAAGATTTTACCTTAACTGTTTCGCCTTCGACCAAAACCAACGCAATAGATTTATCTGCTTACCTTCGTTAAATAATCCTTTGTCATTTGTTGTTGGTTCAGTATATCGCATTCGGCTGAGAAGTCAGATTAACGTTACAACTCCGACTTCTCGTAAGGTATGTGAATTATGAGGTATATATGCTGAATGAAGCGATCAAAAGATTGCATAATTGGGGCTGGGTGAAAGGTCCTTTTGGTTCGTCTTGTACAAGGACGTCGATGTTTTCTTTTACAGATGTCTGGGACTTTTGGTTCGTCTTGTACATGAACATCGATGTTTTCTTTATCCTGATGTTTGGGATGTTGTCGAGGGAATTGGTGAGTCTAGTGAATCCATAACTGATGAACACAGGACTTCATTTTCCAAAAAAAAAAAGTTTCACGAATGAAACATGTTACGAATTGTGTTGCGAAATGTGTTATTGTTCTTTAAATATGGTAAATGCTTTTATTTAAATGTGTTTCTGTCCTACATGATTACGAGTGAGAGTATACAAGAAGGAGAGAGATAAGGGGGAAGGGGAGAGAGAGAGAGAGAGAGAGAGAGAGAGAGACAGAGAGAGAGAGAGAGAAAGAGAGAGAGAGAGAGAAGAGAGGAGAGGAGGAGAAAGAGAAAGAAGAAGAGAGAAAGAAAGAGAAGAGAAGAAGAGAAGAAGAAGAAGAGAAGAGAAGAAGAAGAGAAGAAGAAGAAGAAGAGAGAGAGAGAGAAAGGAGAGAGAGAGAAGAGAGAGAGAGAGAGGAGAGAGAGAGAGAGAGAGAGAGAGAGAGAGAGAGAGAGAGAGAGAGAGAGAGAGAGAGAGAGAGAGAGAGAGAGAGGAGAAGAGAGAAGAGAAGAGAGAGAGAGAGAGAAGAGAGACAGAGAGAGAGGGAGAGAGAGGGAGAGAGAGAAAGAGAGAGAGAGAGAGAGAGAGAGAGAGAGAGAGAGAGAGAGAGAGAGAGAGAGAGAGAGAGAGAGAGAGAGAGAGAGAAGAGAGAGAGAGAAAAGAGAGAGAGAGAGAGAGAGAGAGAGAGAGAGGAGAGAAGAGAGAGAGAGAGAGAGAGAGAGAGAGAGAGAGGAGAGAGAGAAGAGAGAGAGAGAGAGAGAGAGAGAGAGAGAGAGAGAGAGAGAGAGAGAGAGAGAGAGATAGACACAGAGAGAGAGAGAAAGAGAGAAGAGAGAGAGAAAAAAGAGAGAGAGAAAGAGATTCAGAGACAGCAGAAGGGGGGATTGTTATTGTTCTTTAAATATGGTAAATTCCTTTTATAAATGTGTTTATGTCCTACATGATTACGGGTGAAAGCATACATGAAGGAGAGAGAAACAGGATAGAGGAGAAAGAAAGGTGGTTGGGGAGGGGAGAGGAGGGAAAGAAGGAGAGAAGAGAAAAGAGAGAAGAGAGAGAGAGAGAGAGAGAGAGAGAGAGAGAGAGAGAGAGAGAGAGAGAGAGAGAGAGAGAGACGGAATGAGAGAGAGAGAGAGAAAGAGAGAGAGGCGGAATGAGAGAGAGAGAGAGAGAGAGGGAGAGGGAGACAGAGAGAAAGGGAGAGGGAGGGAGAGAGAGAGGGGGAGAAAGACAGAGAGAAAGAGAGAAAGAAAGAAAGAAAAAGAGAGAGAGAGAGAGAGAGATTCAGAGACAGCAGAAGGGAGGATAAAAGACTATTGTCGAATGTTGTTGCAGATTCGTCATTTTGCAGCTTGCAAATGAATGGCTATTTTATTGATGACAAAGGTTGTTTTGTCGTGAGAACAGAACACTTGTTTGTTGTTTCGTCGGTCACAGAAAACATACATTGTGTGGGACTTATATTTGTTTTCAGTGGATCTCACTTTGTTAAACTTCAATATCGCAAAAATAATAACCAATCAGTATATATTTCAATATGTTCACACTTTTGTCTCTTTGTCTATTAGCCTATCTATCTGTGAATGTATTTGGCTCTCAGTGTGTGCTTCTGATGCCAAAATATGCTATGTTTGTTTGTTATTATCAGATATATATGCATACATACATACATGCATGAATACATACAAACAAACACACACGGACACATATGTAAACACACACGCGCTTTTATATATGAATGTGTATATATGCGTGTGTGTGTGTGTGAGTGTGTGTATGTGTGTGTGTGTGTGTGTGTGTGCGTGTTCGTGTGTATGTGTGTGTGTGTGTGTGTGTGTGTGTGTGTGTGTGTGTGTGTGTGTGCGTGTTCGTGTGTTTTGTGTGCATGTTTGTGTGTCTCTGTGTGTGTATGTGTGTGTGTGTGGTGTGTGCGTGTACGTATGCGCGGTCGTGTGCGTAATATCCCGAATGTGTCAACTGAACTGTACAATAGCACTGCTGGTCTAACAGGAGAAGACAACAAAATGCAGTTTCTCGCAAAGCCGATATTAACCATCGTGCAAGAAGAGAGAGAGAAAGAGAGCCGAAGAGAGAGCGAGCGAGAATCATATTAGAATCCCCTGTTCTAGCTACAGAAAAGAGAAAAAGAAAACGTTTAACTGCTTGAAAACTGTGTTTAGTGCCATCTGGCGAGTGCTGAGGTAACTACAGCAGTAAAAAAAAAAAAAAAAAAAAAAAAAGGACAGGGTGTTGCAAAACAGATTCCGTGAATTTAGAATGTTACGGCTATAACAATAATATTAATAGTGATAATAACAAGAAAATTATAACCACTTAGGTTTTTGTTGCTGTTTTGTTATTGTTCTGTTTTGTTTTGTTTTCCATATACCATGCATCTTTTCTGTGTCTGTTTATGTATATTTTGTTGACATATTTCTGTGTACATTTAATGTGTATGTATACTGTGTGCTTTCACCTTAACAATTTCTTTCAACTGCACATTTTTACATAAGGAAATCCATCATCTTTTTACAACTGTGGTATGCAGAGTAACCCAATACAATAGACAATGGGAATAATAAACAGAACATTTTATTCTATTTAGGTTTTAGATCCTTTAGTATTTTTCCCCTCCCCCCTCCTCACCTCCTTCCCGCCCCCACCCCCTTGCTCACCTCCTCCCAACCCCCTTTCACCTCCCCCCCCCATCTCACCTCCTTCCCCTCCCCACCCCTCTCACCCCTCCCCTCCCCACCCCCTTCCTCACCTCCTCCCCACCCCCCTCCTCACCTCCTCCCCACCCCCCCCCCAACCTCCTCACCTCCTCCCCACAATAGAATAAAAAAAAAAGAGCCTCACCATAGCCAGCAGTACCGCGGGACACGTACCAGATCTTGCGGTACCTTTTTTGGGGAGGTTATTGACCTTTAGTGAAGCGAAGAGCAGCCGGGGAAGCGTGTTGGGCTTCACGCTGCGATCTCTGGGGTTGTTATGGGGGCATCAACGCCCTGAAAATAAATCAATACATGCTAGTGTTTGCTTGTGCGCACGTGTGTGTGTGTGTGTGTATGCATACATAAATCTCTATACATATATGTGTATTTGTATATATACACACATATATAATACACACACTAAAAACACATACACACACACACACACACACACACATACACACACACACACACACACACACATACACACATATATATATATATATATATATATATATATATATATATATATATATATATATATATATATATGTATATATATATAGTGTATGTATATATATATATATATATATATATATATAAATATATATATATATATATATATATATATATATATATATATATATATATATATATATATATATAATATGATATATAGATAGATAGATAGATAGATAGATAGATAGATAGATAGATATATATATATATATATATATATATATATATATATATATATATATATATATATATATATTACTGCTAAATCTATTCACCGATACAGTTATACCATAATCCTTAAAATTTTATCGATTTGATTCTATATTTACCATTATTAATATATGCACCGTTAGGTTTGTATGGCGGGGCAACATTTCAAAAAATCTTATTCGTAAAAAACAGATATAGATATAACAATACTGAACTTTGAAATGAAAATATATATGTGTTTTATTTTTATGAATTACATGTTAAAAAGAAGAGTGAAGCGGATAGCAAAACTTTTTTTTTTATTGAAATTATCATAATTTAATGAATTAATATTTATGTTCTGACATATTGTTGACAGTTTGAAGGCCTTGTTTTTTTCGACTTTGAACACAGATGAACAAGAAAAATGACATTTGATGACCATTTGACGAGTTGACGTGACTAACATCAATAGAATATTCGCTAATGTTGCATATTAAACATTTTTAAAAATATATATCATTTCAAAACATGATTATTGGTATATTTGTCATATTCTTTGTTGGTGTTGTTATTTCATTATATTATTTTTATCATAATCATCATTATCATAATCATTGTTATTACTATTATCATTATTATCGTGATTATCATTGTTATTGCTATAGTTGTTATTGTCATTGTTATTGTTATCATCTTTTATCATTATTGTTGTTGATATTATCGTTATATCATTATCATTACTATTGTTTTCTTTATCATTGTTATCACTTCAATATCTTGAGCATATTACAATAACTACCATCATTACTATTACTATCATCATCATCATTATTATCCTTATTGTCAAAACAAATGTTACTTTTACTAATATATTATATCCTATTATGACCATATATATTATCAACAAGAACACCGGTTTTATGCATAAAAATAGCAGTCACATTTATAAGAAATGTTTTTAATGTTTAATAAAGCACTTAATGTTTCGCTCCGTTTCCAGTCATATCACCACGGATAAAATAAATCACATTAGTAAAAAACAAACAAACGAAGACAGCTAAACCACCAAGAGAAGAAACAGAATCAAGAAAACCATAAGTAAAACAGTTAAAAGCAATTAATATATACTTTATATACTTAATGTTTCACTCCGTTTCCAGTAATATCACCACGGATAGAATAAATCACATTAGTAAAAAACAAACAAACGAAGACAGCTAAACCACCAAGAAGACATAGAATAAAAAAAACATAAGTAAAAGAGTTAAAAGCAATTAATATTTCTCAACATCACAACCGCTCCCTCACGTCAGTCAGCAAGCACGGAGGCTATTGTTGCCTCGACAGGAGCTTTGACAAAACAATTCCGTGCAGTTCATGGCCATCAAGCATAGACACGCCTGTTCTGGTGCCTGACTGGGTGGTTAAGTGGTTGACTGACTGAATGGTTGGTTAGGTGGTTGACTGACTGGGTGGTTAAGTGGTTGACTGACTGAATGGTTGGTTAGGTGGTTGACTGACTGGGTGGTTAAGTGGTTGACTGACTGAATGGTTGGTTAGGTGGTTGACTGACTGGGTGGTTAAGTGGTTGACTGACTGGGTGGTTAAGTGGTTGACTGACTGGGTGGTTAAGTGGTTGACTGACTGGGTGGTTAAGTGGTTGACTGAATGGTTGGCTTATGTTGACTGACTGGTGGTTAAGGGTGTTGACTGGACTGCGGTTAAGTGGTTGACCGACTGAATGGTTGGTTAGGGGGTTGACTGACTGGGTGGCAAGTGGTTGACTGACTGAATGGTTAGGTGGTTGACTGACTGGGTGGTTAAGTGGTTGACTGACTGGGTGGTTAAGTGGTTGACTGACTGGGTGGTTAAGTGGTTGACTGACTGGGTGGTTAAGTGGTTGACTGAATGGTTGGCCTGTATGTTGACTGACTGGGTGGTTAAGTGGTTGACTGACTGGGTGGTTAAGTGGTTGACTGACTGGGTGGTTAAGTGGTTGACTGACTGAATGGTTGGCCTGCACGTTGTCTGACTGAATGGTTGGTTAAATGGTTGACTGACTGGGTGGTTAAGTGGTTGACTGACTGGGTGGTTAAGTGGTTGACTGACTGGGTGGTTAAGTGGTTGACTGACTGGGTGGTTAAGTGGTTGACTGACTGAATGGTTGGCCTGCACGTTGTCTGACTGAATGGTTGGTTAAATGGTTGACTGACTGGGTGGTTAAGTGGTTGACTGACTGGGTGGTTAAGTGGTTGACTGACTGGGTGGTTAAGTGGTTGACTGACTGGGTGGTTAAGTGGTTGACTGACTGGGTGGTTAAATGGTTGACTGACTGAATGGTTAAGTGGTTGACTGACTGAATGGTTAAGTGGTTGACTGACTGACTGGTTAAGTGGTTGACTGACTGGGTGGTTAAGTGGTTGACTGACTGGGTGGTTAAGTGGTTGACTGACTGGGGGTTGGGCGGTTGACTGACTGGGGGTTGGCTTGACTGACTGGGTGGTTAAGTGGTTGACTGACTGGGTGGTTGGGTTGACTGACTGGGTGGTGGGTTGACTGACTGGGTGGTTTGGTTGACTGACTGGGTGGTTAAGTGGTTGACTGACTGGGTGGTTAAGTGGTTGACTGAATGGTTGGTTAAGTGGTTGACTGACTGAATGGTTAAGTGGTTGACTGACTGGGTGGTTAAGTGGTTGACTGACTGAATGGTTGGCCTGCATGTTGACTGACTGGGTGGTTAAGTGGCTGACTGACTGAATGGTTAAGTGGTTGACTGACTGAATGGTTAAGTGGTTGACTGACTGAATGGTTGGTTAAATGGTTGACTGACTGAATGGTTAAGTGGTTGACTGACTGAATGGTTAAGTGGTTGACTGATTGGGTGGTTAAGTGGTTGACTGACTGAATGGTTAAATGGTTGACTGACTGAATGGTTAAATGGTTGACTGACTGGGTGGTTAAGTGGTTGACTGAATGGTTGGTTAAATGGTTGACTGACTGGGTGGTTAAGTGGTTGACTGACTGGGTGGTTAAGTGGTTGACTGACTGGGTGGTTAAGTGGTTGACTGACTGGGTGGTTAAGTGGTTGACTGACTGGGTGGTTAAGTGGTTGACTGACTGGGTGGTTAAGTGGTTGACTGACTGGGTGGTTAAGTGGTTGACTGACTGGGTGGTTAAGTGGTTGACTGACTGGGTGGTTAAGTGGTTGACTGACTGGGTGGTTAAGTGGTTGACTGACTGGGTGGTTAAGTGGTTGACTGACTGACTGGGTGGTTAAGTGGTTGACTGACTGGGTGGTTAAGTGGTTGACTGACTGGGTGGTTAAGTGGTTGACTGACTGGGTGGTTAAGTGGTTGACTGACTGGGTGGTTAAGTGGTTGACTGACTGAATGGTTGGTTAAGTGGTTGACTGACTGGGTGGTTGGTTAAAT